>NC_092588.1:43200000-43505000 GCF_047663525.1 Anas platyrhynchos | reverse complement strand
CTATAGCAAGCAGAGTAGCCCAGGGGTCAATACTGGCTCCAGTCCTGTTTAACTCTTTCATTAACAATCTGGACAATAGGGTAGAAGGCACTCTCAATTAATTCTCATGCCTTGACAGGCTGGAGAGATGGGCTGACAGGAACCTCATGGAGTTCAGCAAGGAGAAATACAGTGTCTTGTACCTGGGGAGGAAAAACACCAGGTACCAGGACAAACTGGGAGCCTGCTGGCTGGATAGCAGCTCTGTGGAAAATGACATGGGTGTCCTGGTGGACATGAAGTTGAACATGAGCCAGCAGTGTGCCCTTGCAACTATGAATTCTAATGGTATTCTGAGCTGCGTTAGGCATAGTATTATCAGCAGGTAAAGAGAGGTGATCCTTCCACTCTACTCAGAACTGGTGAGGCCGCTCCTGGAGTACGACATCCAGTTCTGGGCCTCCCAGTACGAGAGAGGCATGGACATACTGGAAAGAGTCCAATGGAGAGCCATCAAGATGATCAAGGGATTGGGGTCTCTCTCCTATGAGGAGAGGATGAGAGAGTTGAGAATTTTCAGCCTGGAGAAGAGGATGATTGAGGGGACCTAGTGAATACAGACCTGGCTAAGAGCAAAGTCCCTGAACAGCCAAAGAGCAAACTTGTAACTATTTAAAGACCTAGTGAATGAGATCCCCTGGACCATTGTCTTTAAGGAAAAAGGTGGTGAACAGAGCTGGCAACTCTTTAAGGATATTTTTTCTTAGAGCACAAGAACTCTCCTACCCCCTGTACAAGAAAGTGAGCAGGGAAGGCAGGAAACTAGTATGGCTGAGCAAGAACCTGTTAGTTAAACTGAGGCACAAGATGGAAAAGCACAGGTAGTGGAAGCAAAAGCATGTGACCTGGTAGGAGTTCAAGGATGCTGTCCAGATGTGCAGGGATGGGATCAGGAAAGCCAAGGCACAGATGGAACTGAGCTTGGCAAGGGATGCAAAGAACAACAACAAAAAGGTGCATTGTCTAGAAAAGAAAGGCAAATTTCTCATCTGATGGATGAGAAAGGTGAACTAGTAACAATAGATATATATATATAGTAATGGTATCTCACAGTGGTGAATATTCTAAAACATGCTTCAACAACTGAAACCGCAAATAAACTTGGGATGTGTTTTGCTATGATATTTGCTTTCAAAAGAAACAGAACCAATGCTTGATGACAGGTGAACATTATTTAGATGATGTACTGAAAGAAAGAGTTCACAGAAAGAAACTAGAGAAACTTGTCCCTATGGAGATCAGGGATGTCTGATAAGAAAGACAGGAGACTGGATCTTTTTTCAAAGCATCTATTCACAGTCAGATTTATATATATGCAGGGGAAAAGAATAGCAATGCAATATTAACTATTTTTCTGCCTCTTGGTAGTGTCAGCTATAGCTGTGTTATTCCAGAGAGATATTTTCTTAAGCTGTACAATGGATATTCTACAGTACTCCTAGGCCTTCTGTGTCAGTAATTAGTTTTGTCTTATTTTTTTCTAGTCTGCAACTTGATTTTTTCTTGTTCAACTATAAGACTGTATCTGACTTATATATAATAGACCCAGAGGGTAATTTTTTCCCAATTCATCCTTACATATCTGAGGACCTTTTTCATATTTCCCTTTCCCGTTAGTAACCTTATGCCTTTCACTCTTTTCCTACAAGTCATTTTGTAGACTTCTGATTATTATTGTCATTTGTTTTATTTTTCTGAAATTTAGCATATCTTATACTGCTCTAGTGCAAACACATGAAAAACAAATAAGAAAAAATATTTCATAGATTTTACAAACAACATTCATGTTTATATCTTCAAGGCTGGCATACCCTATTCCATCATTTAATGTCATTGCTAATTCCCACCCAGGCTGTGTTCTGCTATAATATGTAAATGTTCGTCTGGAGACCTGATACATAGACCACCATTCAAAACAGTGTATTTCTGCAGCTCATTATTTCTTGTACTTGGTACTTCTTGAATGAAAATCTTTTTCTTCATTTTTTGCCTATTCTTTGGGTCATGTATAAATCTTTTCTTTTCCTCTTAGATTGCCTGTTAAACCACTCACCCTGGCATCAATAGTAAACTTTGCAATTACCATGTCTGTTAAAAAAAAAATAATGAAAACATAGCAAGTTCCACTGTTTTCAGAGCATGACTGAGGTGTGACATGCAGTTGATCATACAATATTGATGTAACAAAATTCTGTGAATAAAAGAACACATAGTGATAATTGCATGACTATGTTTCCTTGAATATAATTTTACAACTGTTTGTGTACCTACATTATAAAAGTTCTATCTAAATCACACTTTCTTGTTTATAAGACTGTCAGAAAAACAGTGTGAGACCTCAGAAAAGTGAAAAAGAAATCACGTCTATTGTTCTTTCTCTCCAGCAGATCTCTAACCTGTGATAAAAATAAATTAGGGTAGTTTCAGATGTTTTACTCATTATAAACATATTCTGTCTTTATTCTTCTCTTTTTTTATACTGTTTACAAATTTATTATTGGGGGGCGGGGGGAGTGGAGAGGGGAAGGGGAGCTGTTTGCTTTGCTTTGTTTTCAACAAAATTCACATTAAGCTGACTGTTGCATAAATCCATCATTCTTTTTCTTATCCTCTTAAAGACAGAATCGTCCAGATGCTGACAGCCTTCATCATGCTCAAATTCTGCTGAAGAACTGGTGTTCCTTATTGACCAGGTGTATCTCAAGTTCTTGAGCTTTAAAAAGGAACGCGAGGCACAAACTGTTGAATATGACTCATACATTGGTATGTATGATTCTTGTAACGTGACAAAGTGTGTTTTGGTTTTGTTTTGTTTTGTTTTCCCCAGATATCTGGAATGTCTTGAAAATCTGAATTAAAAAAAAGGAATACAGTCCCACAGCTTTCAAATTTTAAGTCTTTAAGCACATGGATTAATTAATGTTAAGTTTTATGACTTAAAATTCTTACTTAGAGAAGAACCACTGCAACCAAAAAGTTTTGTTATCAACTAAGAATTAGGAAAGATTTCAGGTTTAAAAGCAGAAAGCATCACTTTCAATGTTGGCTTTTAGATTTTATGAATACAGTTTTGTACTCTTGGACGTAGACTGGGGTCTTTGAAAACTTGACTTCTGAGAAAACTTTAGATACATCCTTAGATATATCTTAGATTTATATCTTAGATTTAGATATATCTTTTAGATAAATCCTTAACAGAATTGGAAAGTAAAATGGTTCCGAGAAGGCACAGAGTAATGGAACTTCCATGTTTTCTGAAATTTGCCTAAGGCATGAAGTTATCATGAAACTATCATTTTGACTTTAAAGGTCTTTAAAGTTTTTTTTGTTTGTTTTGTTTTGTTTGTTTGTTTGTTTTTAAAACAGAAAGTTTTTTTAAAAAGGAAAGTTGTTTTTTTTAAAAAAAAAAAAAAAAACACTTGTCTGGAGTGGAAAAAAGTAATGGAAATTTCATACCACACAGAATTTGGGAATTCTCTCTCTCTTTTTTTTTTTTTTTTTTTTTCCAAAAACTATGAAAACAAATTTTAATTCATTTCCTCCTTATAAGTCCTTTTTTAATCAAACCAGTTGTAATTTAATTTTATATTACATGAATAAAAATAGTTTAAAAGTTGTTCTAAGAGAAAACAATCAAATAGTTTTTGTGTATTGTGTGTTTTGTTTATTTTTTAAAATTCTGAAATAGCTAAATTTCATTAATTGGACTGTATTTCATTCTTTTTTCTTGAAAACTTATTTGGTGAAATGATCTTGTTGTTTGAATTAATTTGATACATTTAAACTTCATTTTTTGAAAGGACAACCAATTCCTTTGTTAACTGTTCTAATCATATCTTCTGAATAACCAATATAACAATTTTGCAGCACTGCAAAGATTAGTATTTTGGAAACTAAAGATGGACTGAAAATCAACCTGGTGATTTTGCATTAGAATTTTAATGTACTGTCAAAATTGCCAGAAATGCAACTTTCTTTAGCATGAGGAAGGATGCAAGAAATCAAAGCAGAATTTTTAGAGTGTTGTAGGAGACTTACAGCACTACTGAATTTGGAGTAATTTTGATAAATAATACATTTAAAAATAATTGTGAAGAAAACAAAATCATTCCTGTACATTCACTGTACAATCATAGTAAAGAGAAAACTAATTTATTTTAAATAAATAAATAAATAAATGAAAAATCAGAGAAACTCCTATTTACTATAAGCAAGAAATTAGAATTTAAAATTAAAGAACAGTTAAAACAGGATATAATCTTATTAAGCATTTATTGTTTATAGTTCTTAATCAACAGTTGAGGATAACTGAAGAATTCATTTGGGGAAGACACTATCAGACCTAAAGAAAAAAGGATTGTATCAACTGCAGCCACTGTATGTTTGGTATTTGAAAATCCAAAGGTGCCAGATGCATTACATGGAATTAACGACCTGTCACAGTTTTCAATAACTTGATATTGTTCCTCCAAAACTTTTCATTTCCACACCATCATCAGATTAGATCTCTGAATACAAAAGGATTTTGAATAAAAGACCAGCACTTCCACTTATTAAAAAAATAAATAAATAAAAAATAATAAAAAAGTGTGAAAAGACCTTCCAGTTTTGCAGTATAAAAAGCAATCACCTCACTGCTCATCCATGTACTGTAGTTATTCTATCTACTCTACTAGGATAGAAAGCTTTCACGATGGTCTAAGAAAAATGGTATATTAAAAAAAAAAATGTTTACTTTTCTCATCTCCTTTATTTTATCAGTATACTGGAATTTAACAAAATAATATACTACAGCTACAAGTTGAGATAGATCTTTATGATATATACATATATTGGATTCCAAATTCACAACTAGAACAGGTCAAATGATCTCTCTGGAGGATACCGATGTCATAGAGGCTACTTCTCATTACTTCTTATGAGGTAGTCTTCAAGTGAGTTTATATTCAATCTTAACTGCAGCAATCACATTTTAGCTTTTTACCAGTTCTAGAAAGGCAAGAAAGAAAAAAAAAAATCTTAATCAGAGTCATTTTATCTGCCTTTCCCGTAGGACAAACAATTTTTTCTTACTTTTTTTTTTTTCTGTTTTCTGTGGAAAGACAGATTTGTGCTTAATAAAATATTTTTTGACAGTAAGAAAATACAATTTGTGTTGAAAGGTAAAAGATTAACTCCACTAGCTGTGGCAGTCTGCAGCTTTGCAGACAAATCTCATTGTGGAGATTCAGACCTAGTCCAGAGAGCGCAGATCAGTGTGGTCATATCATCCTGGAGCTGAACAACTATCCCCCTCATACAAAATTATATTTGTGATCTAAAATCTGTCCTATTTTTAATATTTGTATCCATTTCATTTTTCAGAAAATAAATGAACAAATAAGACACAACCCTCAACAGCTCAATTGACAATTGACCCTCAAAATGTGTGTTGCAGCAGTTCAGATAGGGAAAGTGATTAGGATATGTCTTCTTCACAAAGCATTTAGCTGAAGTCATCAAGGTCTTTTTTTCATTCAGTAATGTTCTTAAGAATAGATTTTGTCAGGAGATTTTCATTATGGCTTCAGACAGATGAAAATACTGAAACAAAAGACTTCTTCATAACATAGCCTTCTATTATCTTCCTACGCTGCAGGAAGTAGAAAGCAGAGATGCACAGAATTTAGTGGATTGTGTCAGAGGGGTTATGTAAATATTTCCTTAATAGCTATATGTCATGCTTTTTTTTTTTTTTTTTTTTTTTTTTAATATATGTTTGAATTTCAATGTGACTTGGCGAATACCCTCTCAGCTGTAACAACTTGTTTTGAGAAAATATTTATATGAACTTTGCAAACCAAACGCCTGTTGTGCAGCTCAGCTTCACACTTTTTCTTGGCCAGCCCTATGAATAAGAAATATAGTGCTGCCCCCAACAAGGTCTGGCTTGCCTTTCTTCAAGTATTTCTGAAAAACAGTTTGTGCTGGAAATGCTAGTGACAGAAAGGTAGGTAGATTGTAAATAATAAACGTTAAAAAAAAAAAAAAAGACAATTTATTTTACATTACCTTAACCCTCTCTCTGTCATTATGTAAAATGAAATTAAACTACGTTTAGTTAGATTACATATATTGTAATAGTCTGGAACTCTCTTTGGTCTAGTGCTTAGTAATGACCTAGGCCCTAGGATACAGGCCCTGCTTTGTCCTTTAAGCATTAGGTACTCATAAATGACTATTGTGCAGCAGAGTAAACACAGAGCACAGTAGTGATTCCTGTTGGTTTTACACAGAAAATTCAAAGCACATGAAATCTAATTTCTTGGGACATTATTTTCTGTTAGTTCCATGTATTTGGGTGTTAACAAAGTCAGCTGTTTAACATAACGGAAGAGATTTAGGGCACCTAAAAGACTGAACAGATCTGATGTAGCCAAGATCACAGAATCACAGAATCACAGAATTTCTAGGTTGGAAGAAACCTCAAGATCATCGAGTCCAACCTCTGACCTAACACTAACAGTCCTCACTAAACCATATCCCCAAGCTCTACATCTAAACATCTTTTAAAGACTTCCAGGGATGGTGACTCCACCACTTCCCTGGGCAGCCTGTTCCAATTTCTAACAACCCTTTCGGTAAAGAAGTTCTTCCTAACATCTAACCTAAAAATCCCCTCGCGCAACTTTAGCCCATTCCCCCTCGTCCTGTCACCAGGCACGTGGGAGAACAGGCCAACCCCCACCTCGCTACAGCCTCCTTTAAGGTATCTGTAAAGAGCAATAAAGTTGCCCCTGAGCCTCCTTTTCTCCAGGCTGAACAAGCCCAGCTCCCTCAGCCGCTCCTTGTAGGACTTGTTCTCCAGGCCCCTCACCAGCTTCGTCGCCCTTCTCTGGACCCGCTCAAGCACCTCGATGTCCTTCTTGTAGCAAGGGGCCCAAAACTGAACACAGTACTCGAGGTGCGGCCTCACCAGAGCCGAGTACAGGGGGATGATCACCTCCCTAGCCCTGCTGGTCACACTGGTTCTGATACAAGCCAGGATGTTGTTGGCCTTCTTGGCCACCTGAGCACACTGCTGGCTCATATTCAGCCGACTATCCACCATCACTCCCAGGTCCTTCTCTGCCTGGCAGCTCTCCAACCACTCATCTCCCAGCCTGTAGCTCTGCTTGGGGTTATTGCGCCCCAGGTGCAGGACCCGGCACTTGGCCTTGTTGAACTTCATGCAGTTGACCTCAGCCCATCGGTGCAGCCTATCCAGATCCTCCTGCAAAGCTTTCCTACCCTCGAGCAGATCGACACATGCGCATAGCTTGGTGTCATCTGCAAACTTAAATGCATTAGATGCATTAATTGCATTGATCTCACTCAGAAAAGCCTTATTATCTTTTCCATGTTTTGTAAGTAACTACTGAACACAGGGGGAAAAATATATATATGTGTGTATATATATATATATATACATATGTATATATATATATATGCATACATATCTATTTCTACATGGAGACTCAATCAGCTGAATAGCCATGTATATAAGTCATTTATATATTCAGAACAATAGAATATGCACAACAATTTAAGTTTCCTTTGCATGTTACCTGGGTGCAGGTTCTGAATCATACAAATATGTTTTACTACTTGCAGTTCTTCAGTTAATACCTTGTGTCAATAAATTTTAAGTTATGATTCATCCATGAAATGATCATTGATAATATTCATTATTTATAGTATATAATTTGTCCTCTAAATTACATGGCATTATTTATGTTCCCTGAATAGGTGATTTATAAATAGCTGTATACACAAAATGAATTGCCTTTTCCTTTATCAGATTAACTGTGAACTTTCTCAGTTGTTCAAATCTATCATCCAAATTATGAGAACAACCTGTGAATTGAGCTGCTGATCCCCACATTTTCAATAAAATCAATGGTGTCTTTGTTGTTGATTTTCTTATTTTAAATTATTGAAAATAAGCATTTATTTGTTGGAATATAAGTAAGTTACTGAATGGGAGAAATTGCAAACAAAATAGTACTATAGTATTACAAGTCCTATTTTTACAGAACCAGTAATGGGGTTCTTATGCTGAGAAATGTGAAAACATTGTAAGGGGAAAAATACAGGGTAATTGGAATCAAACTTAACATTTTCAGGTGTTATGGTATTCACATTAGAGGACATATTTCTCCTATTTATTTTATTTGAGAAAGACATTTTCCTTTTTTAAGCATGAAGCATTTTACAAAGAGAAGAGAAGGGATGAAGAGGGCCAAAACTATTTGGGAGGAAGTTAAAAATCACATTGCAGCAAAACTTCCAAATTACAGTTTTCTTTTCAGTGCCTTCTAGCACAGGAGTTGTAAAAGGCAGTGCACAGAACAGCAGGATGTAATTCAAAAGCCACTGGTCCTGGGGATAGTAATGTCCCTGAAACAATGAAAGGAGGTGGCACAGCTGTAGCTTTTCCTTCTGACTTGCATTTTACCAAGGTATTCAGAGCAGCAGTGGCATCTGGGCTCTCCAGCTCAACTGCACAACACAGTAGCAGTTGGTTTATATACTAATAAATAAATAAATAAATAAATAAATAAATAAATAAATAAATAAATAAGAGAGAGAGAGAGAGAGAGAGAAAGAGAAATGGGAAGCAATGTACTTGTTGGAGTCACACATCTGCCTGGCAAAAACCGCTGAAAGTGCCATGAGTCTACTTCTTTGGGATTTTATTAAATAGTAAGTAGAGAGCATTCATTGCTGAGAGATCACAGCTGGGCAGGAAGGAAAAAACAAGAGGTAGATCTCTCCCATCAGTCACAATCATGAAGAAAAAATATTCTGGAGAACAAGTCCTATGAGGAGTGGCTGAGGGAGCTGGGCTTGTTCAGCCTGGAGAAAAGGAGGCTCAGGGGCAACTTTATTGCTCTCTACAGGAACCTCAAAGGAGGCTGTAGTGAGGTTGGGGATGGTCTATTCTCCCACGTGCCTGGTGACAGGACGAGGGGGAATGGGCTTAAGTTGCGCCAGGGGAGTTTTAGGTTGGATCTTAGGAAGAACTTCTTTACCGAAAGGGTTGTTAGGCATTGGAATGGGCTGCCCAGGGAAGTGGTGGAGTCACCATCCCTGGAAGTCTTTAAAAGATGTTTAGATGTAGAGCTTGGGGATATGGTTTAGTGAGGACTGTTAGTGTTAGGTCAGAGGTTGGACTCGATGATCTTGAGGTTTCTTCCAACCTAGAAATTCTGTGATTCTATTTTTCTTCTGGTACGAAAGACGGGAAAAACATTGCCATCCTTGGACTGTTCATATTCTCCAAGACACTGGAGTGAACAGCACCGTTCACTCCATACAGAAATCAACTCTGCCTGTGTCTTCCTTTGTTCTCAGCAGTACAGAGATTATCAGATGATGAAGCTGTGTTTTAAGAGGATTAATCTTTTCCCTCACATGTTTAATGCCTGGTTTTGAGAACTGGGCAATTATGTGCTTTCTTATGATAGGCAAATAATCTGACACGATTCTCTATCTTTATCATTTAATATTGATTCCATTACAGAAAAGAATTGCAAACTACTTTTAGTAGACCAATAGATGTTCTACAAAAAAAATCAAACAAGCATGGTTGTTGCAGTAAATATATCCATGCTCTTCGCATCTCTGAATTCATGGAATTCTTTCATTTTGTTCTAGAGCTATGCAGATAAAATTCCTTGGCTAACCACTAAATATTTCGAATTAATAAGAAAAACTTTCATAGTTAAAGAATACTAAATGCCCCATAGAAATATCAATTATAATCCTGTTTGGTGGTCAGGAAACTAATTATAAGAAACAGTTGTAACAATTACAAATTAAAAGAAGGGGGACAAAACAAACACCTGAGTTAGGACATTGCAGGATATTTGCATATTTTTCTAGTTACTATTTATCCAAAGGGGTGGAAATTACATTAGAGGTCAGTGTGACAAAATAACAATGCAAAGGTTACCAAGTAAATAATAAACAGACCACTTTAAAAATATCTGAAACAACAACACAGAGACATTTTAAAATCATGATTATAGGAGAAAACAAACATAAAAGTCAAACGAAAGACAACATTTCAGACTAATGTGCCTAGTGGAAGGTCACTGTAATTGGTTTCTAAGTGCTCTACAATTTTGCTTTTAGGGTATGATCTTTCACTTGATACTGTAAACCAATGGCATGCCACAGCCCACTACTAAGCCTCTAAGGAACAAATCCAACTTACCTCTTGGGCTACAAGAATTAGGGGCAGCACATGTCATAAACACAGCACCCAAAAGCCTAGTGAACTAGGCAGTGGTTCCTATAGATCAGCTGAATTAAAACAATGCTGTATTGGGTGAATCTTGAGAAAGAAGAGATAAGTGTTTTTTTGTTGTTTGTTTGTTGTTGTTTTTACTTTTTTGTTTGTTTGTTTTCCTAAGTGTTTAAATGTTTTTCTGTTTCCAAATACTTGAGACATGTTCTTAATGTTCTGAATTAAATTAAATTTCCCAAGTCAAGCCTGCCTTGTCCACAGCAGTAATTGGTGAGGCCTTATTTTGAACCCCAGTTTTTCTTGATCTTGTTTTTTTCTATTTTCTCCCTCGTGCCACAATGGGGAGGGAGCAAGCATGTGGCCAGAGCCAACCCACCACAAATGTAAATTTTTTAACAATACTGATCCACTTAACTTGCTGGGTATGAAGTGTCTAGCATTCTAGCCTTTGCACATTCACATTTTCATTATATATACATATATATACATATAAATATATATAGAGATAAGGGTTTTCAAGGAAGATCATGTTTGCATGACTTGTCTGGTTATAGAAACAAATGTGAACAAGGCATACACTGAAACGCAGGAATTCGTTGGTTCTGAAGCCTACTTGAAGATATAGGCAACTGCAGAGTGGTTGCTGTTCACTCCTGTATTTGGAAATTTGAATGTTCCTCAGGAGAATCTCCCTAATTTCTCCCCTCTGAGCTTTGGGGATACCTCAGTTGACTATACTGCTATCTTACACACCTTAGAGTAACTAGAGTAACAAAGTAGAGTACTCTAGAGTACTCTACTATGAAGATATGACTGGTCATTTTCTATTCAATAGAATAGTTAGTGGAATATTCAGTTAGCGTGAGACAAGCTGGTTCAATTCTTTCCCTTTCAGTTTTGCAACATACTCATTTTATTTGGAAAATACCTTGGAAAAAGCACTACTACAGTCCTGGAAACCAGGACCAGAACAAAGACCTTCCCCACCATTTGGTGGATATCCTGAGGGTTAAGCTCTTGTTTTCTCTCTGGCTACTTTCCAGACAATGACGGTTTTGGCAAAATGAGCAGAAAGTCGTTTCTCTGTCTAAAAACAGAGTCTAAGTCTGTTGTTCCGTTACATTTGACTTCACTTATTGAGTATCAAGCTGTGTCCTTAAAACTTAATAGACAAAGAAGATCTGATCTTTGAGATTCTTTGCACAGCCAAAGATACAAATCCATCAGCACTCCTTGCAGCTGCAGAATATCATTGCACTGGGATGAACCCTTCACTTTACTCTCCTTTGGAAGTAAGCTCAAGCGTGCAGGCAGGTGATGCACTTGTAAGAGGTCCCAGGTATAGGAAACTGAAGCTTGAACCATGAAGCATACTGTAGAATGCACTTATGTTGTAATACAGACACAGCTTTTATGCTTAAGCACTAGCTACACATATATTGTACAGGTGAAGTAGAACTGACAGATACAAATAGAATCTGAAAAGTACAGCATCTGATAGCTTAGAAATCAAATTTGCCCTGAACTCCACTTTTAGGCTGTAACAATTTATTTTATCTTTTTTTAAATGCCCTAATGCCTTCATATTTATTTATTTAATTAATTAATCTGATCTTTTCCTTTTCCATAGCACAAGTGATGTACCCAAGCACAATTTCAATTTAACAGACTAATTGTGAGGAGAGAGAGTGCTTAAAACAGATTATACTGAAAATAACAGGCTGATAAATATTTCAGACTAAGCAGCTACAGAATATTTAGGCACAAGATGCTGTGAGTTTAGAAAGTCAGAAATTTGTTGCCAAAAGTAGATTGAAGGAGATTTACTTCAGTAAACAGTATTAGTTAAGTATTAGTTTTTCTACCACATTTTTTGAGTTTTAGATTAGTAGGTTTTTGTCAGTTTAGAGCATGTTATAAGAAATTGGAATGAAAAAGATTTTCAGACTATTTTAATAAAATTAATTTTTAAAAATGAAGACAAAATAGGAAGCTCTTGAAATGACCCAAAATTATGTCTAGAATTATGAGAAGGAAACAATAGCAAAGGTAGGACAAAATATTCACAGTATGAATTATTCAGAATTAGAGACCACAATTTAAAAGCAGAGAGATATAACACACAAAGAGTTCAAGCAGAGAATTTCACTTAATGCAGTTGCCAAGTAAAGCCATCAAAGCAAGTAGCTCAGATGAATTTAAGAGAGAACTCTGCATGTCTGAGCAGGGAGGGAATCAAAGGATATAGTTACTAAGCAAGAAAATGGGTGTGAGATAAACTTAAAGGGAATGTCTTATTGGGTCAGGTGTCCTTTTCTCTCTTATAGTGCCTTGTGGCCTTGTTTCCTAATCTTTCATAAAATATGGATTGAAAATCGTAATAAGGAAAAGCCCTACAAAGACTATAATTAAAATGTACTGCAAATGTTTTAATCTGGCTGACTTGTGTTTTGATTTGGGGTTTTTACATTAATTAGAGAGGCTATAAAGGCTACGACAGCCATTTCATCAAAGACAAAGGCTTAAAGAACAGCCCAAAGACTGAGAGATTTTTTCTTAATGAAAACATCTTCAATAAGTGAACTCAGAAACTTTTGAAAACATGGGTCTGAAGAAGCAAAACTACATAGGAGTGAAAAGTGAAGCACAGAAGCTATACTTTGGAGAAAAAAGCCTACTTTGGAGGAAAAAGCCTAAGGCACATAAATCAGAGAGTAAATTCTCTGCTGGAATTCAGTCTACCTGTAGAAATACTAAGTATTGGTTGCAGTTGTAGATATTGTACTTCAGTATATATTTTTTAATTTGCATCCCAATGGAAAGTAATTTGCATGTTATAATTACCTTTCCAACTGTCTTTTGGGAGATAAAAACAGAGCTTCAATGTATCAGAGTTTCTAAACTAAATACATTTGCTCTATGATATTGCCTAGCAATCTTTTCCAAAAATGGCAAAAAGTATAAATATGTTTCATTAAACAAAAAGAACTGAAAACATTTGGCATCTGAATATTAGTGATTAAAGAATAGTTTGTACCAACAATCATTTTAATAATTTGCTTTCAAAAATGAAACTACAGTTTCATTTAATAGCTTGATTCCGTATTTTATGAAGTTTGGGCTACTATAATTTCACTACTTAGTGCTTACCTACAAAGTGCACTGAGAACTATTTATTAAATCTTAGAATGCCTTCACAAAGGATAAGCTGTAGGCATAAGTACTGAAGTCAATGTTTCTTATGTAACTGGATGGAAGATGGATATTCTAAAGTGCTAAAGGGTTATAAGAGATGTCACTCCTTAGCATTGTTAACCAGGACCCAGGATCTGTCTTTTAGATGATTGGATCAATTATAGCCTTTAGTCATACAGACCAAAGGTGCAAAATTGGATGCAAAATAACAATAGATCTAAATGATTTTAGATGAATTTCTGCATTGTAAATAACTTTTTCTGTCTTCTGTTTTGAGGTTTAGAAGTTGCAGTTGATTAAACCACTGGATCACTTGCCTTCCTGGGTAAGCAGGTTTTTGTATGCAGACTATAGTTTTTCCTGTTTTCAACATACTAAATTTCAGAATATTACTTTCTCTAGCTTGGAAAATTAAGATGATTTGAACCCCAGATTACTTCTGCACTATGTCAGTGGGGATCAGATAGCCCAGTCAGATTGAGAGACCCTGGATTTTTATATGTTTGTTGTTGTTGTTTTTTGGTGGTGGTGGTGGTTTTTCTGGGAATAGAGAAGACAGCTCTGTAGAAGGTATCTACCTGTGGAAGACACCTACTATATATATAGTATATATATATCAGGTATATATAGTATATATATATATACTATATATGTAGTATAATATATTATTGTTGTTGTTGTTGTTGTTATTGTTGTTGTTATTATTATTATTACTATTATTATTATTATTATTATTATTATTATTATTATTATTATTATTATTTTAGTGATACACAACTCAAGATGGCTGATATCTAAGATATTTGTGGGTTTTGGTGTGTTTTTTTTATTGTTGTTTTTATTGTTCTCATCATTATACCCAAGAAAGAGAAAGGTTTTGTTTATGGAGCATGCATACAGAAATTCAAAAAAGCCATGCAGAAGACTGAGATGCTGAGGTTATTCACAATGAGTCAACTTTTCAAGTATTTTGTTCTGTTTCATATCTAGATAACTCATGGTTTGGGCATACTAGATCTGTCTGGAGACAGCTAATTTTGGTTTAAGAGGACATTTTACTTTACCTCAAGACTACAAAGTTATTCAAGGAAACTGGAGAATCAGGTCTTCCCAGAGGTCCAGTCTGAGTGAACACCTTCAATGTTAATACTGGGAGATTGGTCTGTTAAAAATAAATAAATAAATAAATAAATAAATAAATAAATAAATAAATAAATAATAAACTGGGCAGGTGAACTGAAAGAAAGGAGGTTTGTAAGTCACTAGATTTCTGTATCTTTGTAAAAATTGCCATATGCAGACTATTTTTTGTTGCATGATATTCTCTAATAGAAAAACATTTTCTTTAAGAAAATATAATCAACTTTAGCAGAGAGACACACTATGGTAAATCTTCCTTCTGTGGTTTAAGAAAGTAACTTATGACCCAGGAAGTAGAGGAGAATAAAAGTATACTCGAAGCACTCCAGTCACACTCTTTTTTCCATCTCTGCTTTGAGGGTCTAACCTCCAGCAAATGCACAAGGTAGGCAGTAGGCTAATGGTAATAAGTGGCTACAGTGCTTTACTGGGCATGAGTGGGAGTCTTTAGCTCATAGCCAGGCTGTGTATTTTTGTTGTTGAAAGTGTGCAATTCCATAGCTGATGAGTGGAGAGCAGAAATGTATATTTTGTAAAGAATTCCTTGGTGGTAGAGTGAGACCACATTTTGTTTATTTTCACTTTGGATGTGAGATAGGTTTGAAACTGTTCCTCTACACCTACTACTCTACAAAGAGAGTGATGTACTAATTCCCTGTGCTGCCTACATCCTCCAAACCACATGATCTGATCTTTTGTAAACACAATTTGTATCATAACCCTTGAATTTCATATGACTGTGATAAAAAAATGCAGTATGTTACTTGCTTTTATATCTCAAGCACAGAGAAATACTGGGTAAAATCTAACAAGGCTCTATATGACAAAGTGAAAGTAAATATAGTTTTGTCAGTGAAGAGATTCATCTTCACAGATTTAATTTTTCAAAATAAGCTCTTTAGTTCAAATCCAAAATGCAAATATAGATGAATATATTAGAACTTAGCATTCCATGTAGAAGACTCAAATATCTTTCACATCATTATAGGTTCACCATTTCAGTTTAATATAAAGTGCTTCCTCTTTTCCTCAGTGGTGTCTCATAATTCCCTTTTCCAGTGTCTAGTCTTAAAAATATATTGTAAAGCAACATTTACTCTCAGGTTGCTAAGAGCAATACTTAGAGATATTCAAGGGGATATTCAACCCATATCTGGGTTGTCACATGATGGTACAACGTCAGCCCAAAGAGGCTAGTTGAAGTCATATTTAGTTTATAATATTGACATAGGAAATGACAATAACATTAAGGAAAAACACTTGGTCAGTTTGCACTGTAAATTTATATGATATCTCCAGAGAAAAGGCCAGTTTTCATTTCATTGTTCTTTCAAGCTCATATTATTTGATACTGTTGATAACACTCTAAAGGTATTTTGAATTCCTACAGCTGTGTTTTTCTTTGACAATGCATTCAAAGCTCAGACAAGCTAATTCAATTAAACAAAGATCTGAAGCTATTGGTATAGGAAGAATTTGAATAGTCTTTTTGTATAATTAATTGTACATCTGAAGCACACAATGAACCAGTCTGCAAATAAGAATATTCTTTTTTTCCTTCAATATGATTGTTTTGTTGAGAAGAAAGTTCCATCAGTTCCATGAGATTCAGCATGTCCAAGACAATGGAGCATCAAGAAATATGATACATTTAGTTTGGTGTTATTTAGTTTGTTATTCTATATGTAAGAGAAAATACCTTTGTTAACTGATTTACAAAGTTTAGGTGTAGAAATTTAATCTCCTTGTCCTTGTCTCAACTGTTGAGCCCTTTTCCATCATATTTTCTTTCTCTCTTTAAGGAGGAGGTGTGAAAGAGTGTTGTGGTTCAGCTACCCAGTTGGGCAAAACCACCAGAGCTGTCTATCTTTCAAATTAAACGATTATAGACTGTTCAACATTATCTTCTGGAAGCCAATGGAAGCCAATCCAGACAACTGATTAATCTTTGATTTCTTTCTCCAAATCATTTTGCTTTGTATTCTTCTTGAATTGGGAAGATCAGACTTGCCCTAAACATTTGATACATTCATGCATGCTGTGAAATTATGTTTTCCAGTTTGTTATTGCTTTTACATGGATCCCTACTATTTGATTTCATTTTTGACTGCATCAATTCATTCATGTTTTGAACTGATGCTGCTTACTATAAGCATTGAACTTCCTTACTGAATATTAAAAATAGTTATAGATCTCCTCACTATACATGTAAAGTTAGAATTGTTTTTCTCCAGTCAGACTTTTATGTTTATTAACATTGAATTTCAACTACAATTTTATCACTGAGGTATTCTGTTTAGTGTAATGAAATGTTTCACAATTAGTTCCAGCTTTCAGGGACCTCATTCATTGTTGAAGCCATCTTGATCTGAAAAGTCAGAATGTGACTTGAGTTTTACTCTAAGAAGATATGCATAAATATTTTTCTAATGATGTTTCAGTGAACTCTGTGTTAATTACTTTCATTGTTATTTTAAACACTTTATAAGAAAATATTTGGTTATTTTTCAATGTACCATCTTTTCAGTCATCCTCTAGTTGGGATGGGATGGGACAGTGTAATGATAACATTATTTTAATCTTCTTTCTCCAATACTTAGGAAAAAAAATAAAATAAATAAAAAATAAACACATACTTTTAATCACATTACCTCTTTTCAAGACAAACACTTCTAATACTCTTGGCCTTTAGTTCACGGATATTATTATTATTTTTTTTTTTTTCACACAATTTCAGGCACAGAAAAATGACAAGCTCAGCCATTTTTACTGCATTTTGTCATTGTTATTGTTTCCAGAACAAATTACTTTGAGTGAGAAATTAGAAGGGTAGATTCACAGCAGTAGTTGCACAAATCAGACCTTCAGCTCAAGACAGTTCTAGATGCTGAGTTTAGTGCACACTGAACTACATCTTTAAATGCTGTAAATGGGCATGTATCCACTGAAAGCAAAGAAGAGATGTATCTGACACCCTAACATTGTCTGACTCATATTGATGACATGTCAGATATCACAGGACTCACCAAGAATATAGCTTGCTTCGAATAAACTTGAGAGAATATGGTAATTTTATCTAAAAATGTAAATTCTTTTAAAAGTAGTTTTGGAAAATGTCAACTTTCAGTTAGTTATGAGGTAGTTGTCAACTCTGAATCATAAATTAGCATGAAATAGAGTCAAACTATCATAGACACATTTTTCTTTTATATGGACAGTAGCTATATGGAATGTCAAAGTGTATGTATTGCGGTTTGTTCTTGAGAAAGTATGTAGCACTGATAAGTCTGGGGCATCAAGACAGCTCAGTTCTTAGAGCTTTCAGAACTCTCTTGATGAAGCCTTGCAAGTATCAATCACTCCACACCACTGGAAGCTGTGTGCAATAATGAAGAAGGCTGCTGTTCAGGCTCCATGAAATCATTAGGTGTTTTTGTAACAAAAACCTCTGACTACAACTGACATACAGAGTGGAAAGAATTTGCATTAATGTATGAGCAAATTACTCTGCCAATAAAACAGATTATGGGCAAACCTGATTCTTAATTTTAGCAGATTTTATTTGGTTATGCTACAAGCAATAAATATGAGTGAAGCAATGAGCTTTGGTGCCATTACTCTAACACCTTGGAGATGCCATGGGAGAGAAACAACAAGAATAACCAGATGAATCTGCCTATAGTACATTCTAAACTGTGTGGTACTGGGCAGCTGAACTCCGCCACACCACTCTTTCACCCCTCCTCCTCAAAGAAAGAGAGAGAAAGAAAATACAATGGAAAAGGGCTCAGCAGTTGAGACAATGACAGGTAGATGTCTCACCAATTATTATCACAGGAAAACAGACTTAACATAGGGTGATTAATATAATTTATTGACTATCCCTAACAGACTAGAACAGTGAAAAACTACAAGCGAACTATAAATACCTTCTCTGTCCCCTTCCTCCCGCCCTTCCCCCCCTCCCCCCCATCCACTCTCTTATACCTCCTCTCCCAGACTGGCAGGGGAATGGGGAATGGGCTGTGGTCAGTCCCCAATGCTTCATCTTCGCCGCTCCTTCATGGTCACTCCCTGTCCCTGCTCCACATGGGGTCCCTCCCATGGGATGCCATCCTTCCCAAACGGATCCTGCAGGGGCTGCCCACAGGCAGCAGCTCTTCAAGCACTGCTCCCACACGGCTCCATACCATAGGGTCCATCCCCCAGGAGCAAACTGCTCCAGCACAGGTCCCTCACAGGTGGGCGGCAGCTCCCCCCAGACCCCCCGCTCCTGCGTGGGCTCCTCTCCATGGGCTGCAGCTCTGGCTTGGGGCCTGCTCCTCTGGGGGCTCTCCATGGGCCGCAGCCTCCTCCAGGCCACATCCACCTGCTCCACCGGGGGCTCCTCCATGGGCTGCAGCGTGGAGATCTGCTCCATGTGGGACCCATGGGCTGCAGGGGGACAGCCTGCTCCACCAGGGACCTCTCCACAAGCCACAGGGGAACTTTCTGCTGTAGCACCTGGAGCACCTCCTGCCCTCCTTCTGCAGTGACCTTGATGTCTGCAGTGTTGCTTCTCTCTGAATTTTCTCACTCCTTTCTCCCAGCTGCTGTTGTGCAGCATTTTCCCTTTCTTAAATATGTTCTCCTCAAGGCACAACCAGTATTGCACACTGGCTCAGCTCTGGCCAGCGGGGTGTCTGTTTTGGAGCCATCTGTGTGAGAAAAATCTCAATAATTTTCTTCAGACAGGATCTTCTGTGAAGCTATTTTATTTGTGATTGCAATGGTGGGCATCCTGCAAGCAGAAATGCACAGTAAAAGTTTATCATAACCTTATTCTCCCTATTACCCAACAAATGATTTCTCCCAGTTCCTGAGTTCCTGAGTTCCTGAGTACTAAAGGTTCACAACCTAGTCGACGCACTTCCATACCATATACGTAAAATTTAATTTGACTTTAATTACTCCTGTTAATTACTCCTTTTCCTTTTCCTTTTCCTTTTTTTTTTTCTTTTTCTTCTGTTTTCCTTCTTCTCTCGTGACTATCGTGACTAGAGGGCCTGTGATTTTTGTTTTTACTAATTTTGTACTGCTCATCCTGTTTCTCTTAGCTATCCTCCTTATTTTGAGACACTGGGACCTTCCCCTTATCTGCTTAACATACTCCACACTGCTATGCTGCACAATCACTTTTGAATATGCAAGGTTAGTGGAATTTTCCACTGCAAATACACCTTCTATTTCCACCTTCAAAACCACAACTTTGTTTCTCACATCTGTAACTGGCTCTTATCTAACATGGGACAGCTGCTGGGCTGTTCTTACAGAAGCCACCTGCGCAGCTCCCATGCTATCAAACCCTTGCCATGTAAACCCAATAGAGACAGACATAAGAGAAGGTAACTTAACCTGCATTATAAGTAGGGTTCTCTACTTACAGTGTGTAGGTTCACATCACTGGCAGAGTAAGGAGGGAATGTGATGCTACAGTTGCTGACTAGCAACTAAGCAAAGTTGCATTTGCCTACTTCCAGTGGCTCCTATGATCGAATTTTATGTATTTATTCCTGTTGTTTATTTCTTACCACCTATCTGTGTTACTCTGATGCTGATGTACCTGTGTTTTCTTTATGCTCCTGATGAACTAATTTACATTGTAGTTGACATACTTTTATTTCCATTGGGTGTCTGATATTCTCTCATGTTTTGCTGTTAATATTTTTTTTTTCTGATATTTCTCTTCACCTGTACTTCATTGCCCTAGTAGAATTCTCCTGACAAGACAGTTTTCTTAGTTTTTTAAACAAATAAATTCCAGTATTTCTTTTAATATTATGAGGCTTTATTACTTGCCTCTCTTTCAGCTAATGCTCCCTGGTGAACTTCAGGGAAAAGTCCTTTTGGCTTAATGTACACACCATTTAAATTCTTGTAGAATGTTTTCATGTCCCCTTTTTGATAATGCTTTTTTTTGCTATTTCTTTTTTTGATATTCCCTCATAAATAGTCTTTCCCTTGTCTTTATCATTTTCATTTCTCATATCCTAAATCCTTAGATCTGGGTGGAGTTTTTCTTGTAGTGAAGAGAAGTGTTTACTACTTTTTATATTATGCAGGTTAGTTGCATTAGCATGTTTGTTGTTGGTTTGTTGTTTTTTTTTCTTCCCCATCTTACACCATCTTACTTTACACCATGACACCCAGACTTCTGCAAATTTTAGTATTAATTCCTTCTGAATTCTTTCTTCTCTGTCAAAAGTCCACATTCTGATATTTTTTTCTCTGATGTTTGAAGTCATTTTCCGGATGAACTTCTTGCTCTGATCCTTATTTATTTATCTCTTTGGCTTCCTTGTCATTGTAATATCTCAAATAGAGACTGAACATTTTAATTTATGTGTTGTTTACAGTTTCATCCAATTCAGTCCACTAGTAGATGAAGTTTAAGATATTAAGAGTATTTTTGGCATATGTCATTCGATACTATTGTGGAGGATTGAAGCTCAGGAAAATGTCTACATAGAAGGAAAATTTTAGTGAGAAAAGTAAAGCAATTGTCCTGCCAAAAGTCTTTGTTTCTTTGCAGGTACAGTGAAGAAAACAAAAAAAAAAAAAAAAAAAAAAAACCTACTGACATGATAAATCAAGTAGAGCAATGTCATGCACTATCTTTATCTCACAGAAATGTGAGCTGAAGTAATAAAAATATAGAACAGTACAAATGTGAAATATTTATATATTCCTACATTGCAGGAAGCCTTGCAGTAAGTTCAGTATGGTTGCACGAAGTATGAACCAGCATTACTTGCCAGCTTGGAGAAACCTGGATGTCCATGTGATGTTAATACTCTTAGATGGTACTTGGTAGCTAAATATCAGTACCCACTACAGAATTATCAGAATTTATTTTCCTTTTTACTTTTGTATTTATGGCTTTTCTCTGTTATCATCACACAAGCCTAAAATATAAGTTTCAGAATAAAACATTCCGTTTTCAAGCCTCTATCACCTGGGCATTGGCAAAATCATCACTTCTGCTCTCCTTTCTACCTTTCTAAACCAGCATTTCATTTATTGATATAAATATTTCTGTCGTTGATTTGGTTTGGTTTGGTTTGTTTGCCTACTGAATTAGAGAAAAATACAAGATTTTGTTGTTTTATTTGGTTCTGATAGAATTGACCTAAGAGCAAAGAAGGAAAAAGGAGAAAAATATGGTGTTGTCGTAGACTATTGTTGGTTTTGGAGTTCTTATTAAATCAGTCACATTTTTGCTACATCTGTTACACCTCTGCTGACAACTGAAATATAAATGTTGTTATCACAAACAATAAACAAATAAGAAAGTGTGTTGACTGAATTTAGGTCAAGATGTGCTCAGGAAAACTGGACAGAATTCTCAGAATTCCTTCAAGTTTCGTGCTTTCACCATGTACAAAATATGTAGTATATTTATCCATATATAGAGAGAGAGATTCATAGGATAATTGTTTTGTTATCACCTTTGGGCAAGCTACTCAATTGCTGTAAATTCCTTTGGCTTCAGCTCTTGTTTGATGCCTCCAGAAAGCAGAAGACAGTGCTGAACAGGACTGGCCAGCAGGTAATGCATGACACTGATGTATTCCTTGACTGTTGTACATGGAAAAGGATTAGCCTTCAAGAACAACATCTAAAATACTGGCATCTTCTGGCTTAAAACCAGGTTAAACAGGAAAAATATCTTTAAACTATATACACATATGAATGGCTTCTCTGTGAGTTTTTGTTGTTCTTTTTTGTCTTGTTTATTTATTTATTTATTTGAAGTTCAGAGCTGTCTCAAAGTTCATGAAACCAGTCACACCAATTTTAAATGATTTTTATTTTCCTTGGGGCAGAAAAAGAAAAAAGAAAAAAAAAAAAAAAAGGAGAGAAGGAAAGAAACACCAGAATACTGTTTCCTACTCATATACTATAGCATTGAAACAAACACATTTTATAAAATGAAAACCATTCTAAAGAATTCCCTCAAGGAGATAACAGCCACAGAAGGCAGCTATTACTTGTACTCGCAATTGCATCAATCTTTGATCTTTATTGTTATGGTATTATTTCTATTCTGGTGATACAAAAATGTTCCTTGTGGATTTTCCTTAAATAATAAATGTGCCCCCCCAAAAAAAAACTGCTTGGAAAGAGATAGTTGCAGATCAGTGCTGCAAATAAAGGCTGAGGAGCACCTTTATTTAATTTCATCCAGAAATGACTGTGAGATTGCTATCTTGAGAGAGATACTTTACCAAAAAGTAAGTTTTCACAATTTCCTTTTTCAACAACAATCTCTGCCATGCAGAGTAGGTTTTATGCCATTTCCCGTTCTTACTACAGCTTTCATCCTGTGAACTGGGACAGTGTTAGAATGTTAATTTCGAAATACATCATATATACACCATACATACATCATATATACATAATACATCATATAAAAAAATCACTGGCCTGTGCTTGATGAAATTTTTATTAAGCTGTATTTTGTGTTTTGATATTTGGTAATTAATTTACCTATAGCTTATTGGGCACTATAAATGACATTAATATTAGAATGCAGAAGGGTTGCTCTATAGGTTATATCAAAACTAAGAAAAACTAAGAAAAAGAAAACATTCAAAAGATTAAAAAAGAAAAAAAAAAAGAAAGAAAAAGATGGTCAACAATAATGCAAAAGAAGACATTCTCACTGACAACACTGCTTACTACCAAGTAAACACAGCAATGTTTAAACAAACCTTCCTTATAAAATATTACATTCAAACGAAGATTTAATCACATATTAATTTTAAGAAATAGAAAGATAATTTGTGGGCAAAAAAGCATATTTACATAACTTTCTCCTCTATATTTGTCATATTGTTCCTACAGATTATTTGGAGTTTACAAATGCTTTGCAAGACAAATTATTCCTTAACCTATATGAATTTAATTTTACTGGGTGAAATGTATGTTATTTTGCCTCTTATCTATTAATTATTCGCTGGATTACTTAAATGAAAGAAAAGAGTCATTAGGCAGTGGACAAAGTTATGTCTCTGTGAACTAGGCCTTGGAATTTTCCACATACAGAGTCATGAGAAAAAGTATGACTTTGAAGGTACTAATATTAACCTAACTGTTGCTTCCACACATTCTCCCCCTTTAATCTCTGCCCCTGCCCCAGGGAAAAAAAAAAAAAAAAAATGAAAACAACAACAACAAAAAACAGACAAACAAACAGAAAAACAATTTGACATACACTAAAATTATGACTTTATTCACTGTAGTACTAGATGCATGGGCAACATGGAATGCTATAGGAACTACGATGCAAATCTTGTTTCTGTAGGCGTCAGGGTAGTCCGAGTATCGTCGGGGCATTCCTGCTAGGCCTAGGAAGTGTTGGGGGAAGAATGTTAGGTTTACTCCTGTAAATATTACTCCGAAGTGGGCTTTTGCTCATGTTTGGTGCAGGGTGAATCCTGTGAGAAGGGGGAATCAGTGAGTGAATCCGGCTAGAATGGCAAAGACAGAGCCTATGGATAGTACGTAGTGGAAGTGGGCAACTACGTAGTACGTGTCATGCTGGGTGATGTCTAATCGTTTGCAAGAACGATTCCTGTTAATCCTCCGATGGTAAATAGGAAGATAAACCCTAAACATGTCACTTGTGGAGCTGCTTATCACTCTGATCACGCTGAACTTCTTAGCAATATGCAGTCTGTTTCATGCTGCTCTCAAGTGTAAAATACCTTCAACTGCATAAGCCCCCTGCATTTTCCTCCTTTCAGTGGTAATACCTAGACAAAAAGATGAGAACAAATTAGATAAATTTTCCACTCAGGATTCACCTATGATTGAATAATCTTATCTGACTTAATTACGAACAGCAACAAATAGCAGAAAGTTGGCTTGTGTTCCCATGAAGCAGTGGATATGGTTAACAATGCCTGTGAATAAATGGGAGGAAAAATAACCTTTCAGTTTGAAATATTCTGTTTCCATCCTTCTTTTCATGCTGTCCAAAAGGACATATTTGGCCTGAAAGATCCCTGATATCTCATTTAATACTATATCTGCCTGTTTTCTGTTAATAGAAGGTAATTGTCTCTGAAGTCCAGTGTGCCTGCTACACTGTGTAGATGTTCTAGTAGGACATTCTTCATTTATGAGTAAAGAGTAGCCTCTGCCAACACGCAGATGATTTGGGGCTATCTAAGTCTCCAAATGATGATCCAACTCTATAAAAGTAGTGTGAACCAGTGTGAGATTCTGACTGCTTTAATAAAAAAGGGAAGTAATTTCTTGCGAAGTCCAAAGGACTGCCAGATGGTTGACAGGCAAAACTGTAGCATTTGGCCTACATTATTTTAAATATAGGTGGGGCACATCTTTTTATCTTTTTTTTTTTTTTTTTTTTTTCCTGTTCCCTACACTTACCCCTTCTCTCATTGCACTAAAGTGATTAGATTCCTCTTCTCAAACTGGAGCATGTTATTATGGCTCATAACAGCCTCTCTCTTAGCAGCTAACTTTGATCTGTGTATCTCAGACTCATTATCTAGTCATTAAAGTAAATAAACATGAATTCTTCCCATATTCAGCATTCAAAACTCCAGGATGTTGCTGTAATATTAGGCATAATGGTACAGAATTATTGCTGTAATATTTCAGTAATGTGCTACAGAGCTGTCAAGGTCAGGACAAACCACCTAAGTAAGATGCAGAAAAAAAAAAAAAAAAAGTTGTGAAGTCATGTTTGGCATCAGATCCAAAGTTCAGGTACAAACATAGAATAACTTTTTTTTTTTTTTTTTCCCCTTTCAAAGGGATAAGAATGGAAAAAGATAAAGTGGCAAACTGAAAGAAATTGTAAAACATATTTTCTTTTGCTTTTTACTTTTAGAATATGAAATTACATTGACTAAAATTTTACAGAATAAAATAATGAAACTCCAGTTACTTTATTTTGCATTTTTGGGATAATTTATCCAACAAAAATGTTGAATAAAGTTTATGACTAAAGTTTCAACTACTAATTTTTTATTTTTAGAGCAGAAAAACAGAGTACCCAATTTTGTTTTTGTGCATGTTGGAACTTAAAAAAGTTTAAAAAAAAACCTGCACAATTCCATACAGTGACTATAACGAAATTAGTCATCCAGGAGTAAAATTCATACCCTTAAAAAAATAAAAGTTTATATATATATAAATACATATATGTATGTCACAGAACAGTTCCAATATTTCCATGTTCTTCCACAACCCTCTAGATATTCAATGTTTACATATATCCAAGGATAAGTTTAATATATAAAAAAATGTATAATATTTATATCTCATTTCAAAGCTTTTTCTGCTTCTTTTTTTTTTTCTGTTTGTTTGTTTGTATGTGTGTGTTTTGTTTTGTTTTTTTCAATATACAATCTCATGATCTATCTATATTGTGCTTTGTCTGAGAAACTCTGCACTGTTTATATGCAATTCGTGTTTCAGTTTGTTTTAGTCTTTTTGAGCTAGACCCTTTTTAGGCTGCACAGCAAATGTGATGATGCACTTACAAGATTTGTTTTTCATTTTCCAGAGCCTGCCACAGGAACACCAATGGATAGTTATGACAGACAGACGTAGAAGATAAAGCCTCATACACTGTATGAAACTCTACATGGGGCAGATGTTATCTGTCTTTCAGAGATACCTGAGCAGCCTGTCTCTTTCACACTTCGGCAACACTTCTGTATATCTTGTCATGCTAATAAAGTATCGTTGAATACAACTGACATCACATACAAAGCTGCAAAAGGAGAGTGGGAATAAAAATTTCACTGCTTGCATGACTTTATACCTAGCAGCTTGAAAATGCAGTATTTTAAACCAGTAGAAAACAGCACACTTTTCAGGAAAAAAAAAAAAATGACATTCAGATTCAAAACAATTTACTGTTAGAATGTGATTTTTGTGTGTGAGAACAAGCTCATAGTCATATGCTGTGGCTCCTTGTGATCTGTATCTGATGCATTTTCAATAAAATACTGTGAAGAAACTATGAACATTGCAACATCTCATACATTGTGTTCTAGTCTAGATACATATGTATATACACATGGAAGAGCTAGCATGATCTAAAACAATTTACAAATAGGACAAAGTGATTTTTTAAAAGGTTATGAAAGCAATATTTTTAAGCTTATTTTGTAGAAATTTCCAAACCAAAAAATCAATTCTCTAGCAGACTGAAAATTTACCCTAAAAATGCAAAAATAATTTCATTTGTAGGAAAGAAAGACAGATTGTGGGGAGGTACTAATGCTTTCTATTCTATATTATTCCATGATTTGAAATTAGTTTACAAAGACTTACAAAGACTATGACTTCTTATTCTCATTTTACTTCTTAATACGTTTTTCCTGAGCTTCAAGAGGCTTGAAAAACTGTGATCTGCTTTGACAAAAATAGCAACCTGCTTTGGGGGTGTGGGGGTCATTTATTTATTTTTTGCTCCCATTTTAATACATTTTGCAAAATATGAATACAATAGTTTAATAATAATAATAATAATAAAAATTAAGAGCCAGTAATCCTTTTCAAGAAGTGTCTCTAACACCTTGAAAACTGAGGCAAATCCAAGTGTTTGAGCTGGAATTCATAGATCCAAGTAACAAGATAAACCATGACAATATTCGCACTTCCTTGCAGATAGCTATTGAAAATGACAACATGACACATTTGTCAAATGATATCAGAGAACATGCTTTAAATCTGACCATCATATTCAAAATGATGCTCAGAAAAAAAAATAATAATAATATTTTGAAGAAAATGAATAGCAAGACTGGGAGAATTACATAACACAGACATGCACTTTTAGGAAGCTGAATATTTTAAAATTGTCCTGGCAAAAATAACAGTCTTTGGGTCCACCATTTTGCTGAAAAGAGCTGTTGCAAGCCACAGTTTTTTCAGCTACCTGTTTGGAATCTGGCCTTAAACTTAGAATTTGATACAGCTAGATGTAATCTGCCTAATAAATAAATAAATAAATAGATAGATGGAGTGCATAGCTGTACTAACCCCAGAACACTGCAGTGAATGCCATACCTTCTCTTTTTCCTTCCTCTGAAAGGGAAAAGTTGTTATGGTGATTTAATGTGATATCTAAATTATGTATTTAATGGTGTCTAACATTGAGTAAAGTGGAGTGGAAGAGACCTTTGTAGAAAGAAGCTGCTTCACCTTGTCAATTTAAAAATTTCCATTGTTTTAAGTTTTCATTTACTTTGATCCAAGTTTTAGCCTGTAGCCTCCTACGACTTAACAGCTCTGATTTTCTCTGGGCATTCTCTGGCCTGGGTACATGACTTCCTAAACCCCCATCCTCCCACCCCCAACTGTGTTTACAGGACCAGTGTGTTTTCCAATAGACTAGAGAAGGAATCCTCTCGAGTTTGGCCATTGTTTAGGTGTCATCTGCACAGCATCTGGCACAGCAACAGACACTGAATTCAGACCAGAGACTTCAAGCCTTTCAGCTACACAAATGACCTAATCTGATAACAACCTAGGTAGGCCTGAAATTCATCAATTGACTTGATTTCTGGGTTAATTGCCATAAAGCAGCTGACAGTTTACATGTGATGAAATTTAAAACATCGTTAGTAGCTTACTATTGTGATTTTATCTACTCATTGCCTTAGAGTTTTAAAAAGCCATTTCCATTAGATTAACAAAAATATAAAAAAATATTTTAAGCTTTCTTTTTCTTTCTTTCTTCCTTTCTTCTTTTCTTCCTTTCTTCCTTTCTTCCTTTCTTCCTTTCTTCCTTTCTTCCTTTCCTTCTTTTCTTTCTTTCTTTCTCTCTCCCTCTCTTTCTCTTTCTCTCTTTCTCCCTCTTCCTTCCTTCCTTCCTTCCTTCCTTCCTTCCTTCCTTCCTTCCTTCCTTCCTTCCTTCCTTCCTTCCTTCCTTCCTTCCTTCCTTCCTTTCAATGAAAGGATTTAAAACATGAATGAATTTAGTGTGACAAGAAAAGACAGAGAGGTTTTCAGTGTATGAAACCACCTAAAAAAAAAAAAAAGCAATTCCAAAAGCAATGGAATTACGTTATTTAAACAGAAACAGACATTTAACCAAATGTATAGTAGTTATAGGTACTCCAGAAAATTAACAAATTGTACATGTATATAAATTGCATATCACCATGGCACAGGAGAGGATAGAATGGTGGTAATGAATTTGATTATAACATGAATATTCACATGCTTATAATACCTATAATGTATCAATGGGATGCTCACTGCTTGAAGTTTATTAGAAGATATAAACAATGTACTTCACAACATATATATGAATATACACATATGTAACATGTAGAGTAAAAGTACTCTTGCTCTATTTATACTCAAGTGCACTATGATGATTGAAAATAATTTAAATTTTTCTTGCCAGAGTTTCTACTCTTGTACATATCTGCTCTCTCACATTTATAGCCCTGATGTGTTAATATTCTTTTTCTCCATCATATGAGAAGTATCATATGTAATGTATTAAGGAAGTGTTATATCAAGCAGGTTCTGAATGAACTGAGAAACTACAGAGAATAACCTGTCAACTAAATATACAAATTATACACATTCTATATTATTTTCACTTCAAATAGAAAATCTTTTTGCCTTACTATGTGAATGGCATCCTTGTTAACAGACAGTGAACAACATCAAAAAAAAAAATAGCTATACTGAACAACCTGTGTATCCTTTATTCTAAACATTTCTCATGGATATAGTTATATAGTTTCATAACAGTTTAAAGCCATATAAACAAGCACTGCTACTGTCATTGTTGGACTTTGAACCTGTGTCTTGAACTCAGGTTGAACTTGTCCTTTGCCAGCATTAATTCATTTGGTCATACAGTGATTACCGTATAGTCAGCTAAACTGATAGAAAAACATTCATTGTTTTTTCTTGTAAGGTTAGTTCAAATTAATATTCAATGCTGGAGTAATTTTTAGCTTTCTCTGTACAACCTGAAAGATAAAAATATTGTGACAGAAACAGCATTCTCTACTGCATACCCTCCTTTCTCACCTTTTGTGATTTAGTCTTCCATCACTATGATCTCATCTTCACAGCCCCAAGAGTGTCTGGGACTACATTAAAACAGTCTGTAAATACTTTCTGGTGTAAAATTAAAGAATATGAATAGCAGTAGAGGTTGTTATATGATTACAACCCCAGGATTCTGCAAGCTACACTTGGTGTAGGACTTGTTTGCTCAGTCATAGACAACTAGTGCCACCAGGGATGTTTAAGACATCTTCGTGAAATACCCCTGAAGATATACAGGCAGTTTTGGAAATTATGACACAGGCTTGTGGAGCCCTTGCCATCCTTCTGAAATAGCATATGAACTCTGAAATAGTTATAGGCACCAAAGCTTAGCAACCAAATCCTATCTTACATATCTTACTGAAAACAGAGTATAAGCTGAGTAACTTAATGGTGTTGATAATGAGTTATGTGACAGACTCTTTCTTCAAAATCATGGCAACTGCAAACCATTGCAATGATAAAACTGTCAACTATTGAGGAAGTGTTCAGAAACCAGGATATTTGGTTTTGGCAGGTAATAGAAGCTTACAAAAAATCAGTGTAACTGAGAAATTCTAGTAGTCTTGTAACACTGTATGTTCCCATTGCCTTTTCCAAGGATCAGAGACCATCTGGTGCAGGGATTGCACAACTAAGATTTAGCTATGATCCCGCAGTAAGAAAAAAAAATGTCACATGAATTAGGAACATAACAGGTTAAAATGGAAGTTCACTAAACCAAAGAAAGCAAGTGCCAAAAACGGATCTACACAATTAAGCATATTTGGCTCTCGCTATTCAAATAACCATACAGAATCCAAATGTAAACTGCCATTAGTGACAGAAATAAAACACCTGTGGGCATGAAACTGAATGACAAAGTAAAAAGAACCAGAGGTATTGGGGTAAAACCTGAGCCGTTCTGTGGTTTTACTAAGAATTGTCAGAAGAAACATGGAATGAAACTACCATGAACAGAAAGGAAAGAAGTAAATCTCATAGTGAAGTGTGACTGTCACAACAGGGTGGAAAAGAGGGAAATAAAGATCTTCCTTTGAAGGATTTTCATGTTATCAAGGCCATGCCAACGTCAGTATAGTCATGGTAAACTGAATTCTAAAAGCTCAGGCACTACCAAGGAGTGTGACAGCAAATGTTCTTACCCATCATTCAACATTAGCAGAACTCATTAAAAATAATCTACTGACTTTGAACAGAGCAAAACTGATTGCAAATGAGTGTAAGGCAAGAGTCAAGAAAAGTTGGTGTGTGTGCACTCAGCTGGAATGCTCAGTTCTTGCTGGAATTAACAGTTCCTACTTCTCTGTTTTTGTTTGTTTTGTTTGTTTGATTGTTTTTGTTGTTGTTGTTACTGTTTGTTTGTTTTAAAGAAAGGAAACTGTGCAAAAACACTGAAATGCAAAATGCTTATCTAATGGTGTTTGGCTGTAGAAGCTTCTAACTGAACAGATAACTACAGTACTGCATGTACATTACAGTTTCTGAAACTGTATTAGACACAAGCATTTACACAAAACAAACCCTGCCTATAGTATTCTTATGGCTTTACACACCATTTGAAACATGTAGCAGTCATGAAATTCACCACTGTCAGAATTAAACTTTTTTGTATCTCTCCCAAAACAAAACAAAACTCAATTCACTTATTCACCTAATTCACTTAAGAAAAAAAAAAAAAAAAAAAAAGAAAAAAAAAAAGTGTAAACAGGCGAATACCTACTTCCACAACCTTAATGCCATAATATTTTACTGGAAGCTTTAGTACATGTCATTCAATGCAGTTCTCTCCAACTCTGATACTGAAAATGCACACCATTTGCTTTAACTTATTTCTTACATTTTCACATCCAGTCAGCTGCCCTAATTTCCTTCCTTCCTACTTTCCTACTTTAACTGGCATCTCTAAATCCTTACTTAGTATGCCCTCTGAGCTAAGATTTGTTTGGAAAGAATGCAGTCCAATATCCTTGTGGGAGCAAAGCCTGCTGTATTTTCCACTTAAAAGCTTCCCTTTGTGTCCCAAGAATCGCAGGTGATCCATACAAAAGTACATTATCTCTACTCATTGTTTTATCTCCTAGCTTTTCCTTTTGTGAAAGCCTTTGATTTAACTCTTTGCATTCAGGTTTGATAAGATCATACAGAAAAGCAGATGTCCAAGTAGTATTTATAAAAATAGTAATAGCAGTGCAGACTGCAGAAGTTACTTGAACTGAGGAGAGTATTTTTTTCCTCAGAAAGATTATGAAGAAACAAAAAAGAAAATGTCAATATTCAATTAAACACAAGAAAAAGGAGATGAATGAGAAATGGCACTTGTGAGCAATTGTGACACTAGATAATTCTAAAGTGTGTAACATGTCAATAATTAATGTGTATAAATACTACGAGATTCACTGGCCTTTCTGTAGGCTAAACTTAGCCTGTACACTGCTGTGGCTGCCAGGTTTTGGAAGAACTGTGGGCTCAGTGGGAGGGAGCAGCTGTGGGGTCCAGAGCATGACAGATTTGACAGGTAATGTGGAGCCAAAATGCACCATCCAACAAACTGCTCCCCAAATCCTCTGGGCCTGTTCACAGACCAATAAATTTTCTGAACATTACATTGAATTCTGGCTTCTTTCTTTCTTTTTCTTTCTTTCTTTCTTTCTTTCTTTCTTTCTTTCTTTCTTTCTTTCTTTCTTTCTTTCTTTCTTTCTTTCTTTCTTTCTTTCTTTCTTTCTTTCTTTCTTTCTTTCTTTCTCTTTCTCTTTCTCTCTTTCTCTTTCTTTCTCTTTCTCTTTCTCTTTCTCTTTCTCTTTCTCTTTCTCTTTCTCTTTCTCTTTCTCTTTCTCTTTCTCTTTCTCTTTCTCTTTCTCTTTCTCTTTCTCTTTCTCTTTCTCTTTCTTTCTCTCTTTCTCTTTCTCTTTCTTTCTCTTTCTCTTTCTCTTTCTCTTTCTCTTTCTCTTTCTCTTTCTCTTTCTCTTTCTCTTTCTCTTTCTCTTTCTCTTTCTCTTTCTCTTTCTCTTTCTCTTTCTCTTTCTCTTTCTCTTTCTCTTTCTCTTTCTCTTTCTCTTTCTCTTTCTCTTTCTCTTTCTCTTTCTCTCTCTTTCTTTCTTTCCTTCCTTCCTTCCTTCCTTCCTTCCTTCCTTCCTTCCTTCCTTCCTTCCTTCCTTCCTTCCTTTCTTCCTTCCTTCCTTCCTTCCTTCCTTCCTTCCTTCCTTCCTTCCTTCCTTCCTTCCTTCCTTCCTTCCTTCCTTCCTTCCTTCCTTCCATTTTCTTAGAAAATGCTTTGTTTGAATGCATCTGCTTATAGGGAGGCACCATGCTGGATTTACAGTCCTCTTAGAATCATAGAATCATTCAGGTTGGAAAAGATCTCTCAGATCATCTAGTCCAACCTTTAACCTAGAACTAAAAGTCCACCACTAAACTGTTCTACTAATTTCTAAGTTCATGTGGTAAACAAATGGAATTAGAAGTTTAAACACTAAATTTAAATAAAAAAATAAAAATAATAATAATAAAAATAAAAATAAAACTTTTTGCACAATAAACTTCTTATGCTATGATTTCCTTGCAAGTTCTTTGATACTTTTGACAAAATTACTTTTTGGGGGTGGATAGGAAGTGGTGTACTGTAAGCATGAGCATATGTACAGCAATATGCCATCATGTCTCTAGGATCCTAACAGCTACTGTGAGAAACAGCATTCTTTAATGTGCTTGGAGCTGCAGAGGGGAATCAAACAAGAGGTGCTATTTCCAGAGTCTTGTTTTTGTCTGTTGCATTAGTAATGCTTTTCTGTATGCTTTTATTAACAATAGGTAGCTGTACACTCTGTGGAAGAGGTAAATCTTGACCTATTCTTCCAAGAAAATTCAAGAGGAACAAAGAACACATTAACATATGGATGTTTTGAGTCATCAGCCAGATGTGCAGCTTCTGGTTTATCATATAAACTTAAGACATGAATATACTTTTGACAAAAACAGCGATGGGTCTATCAAAGGGATTACATCAAAGCTAAATGATTTGAAATTTGGATCCCACTGTGGTATTATTTGTTGTTGTATTTGAAGAGTGCTCAGAAACTGCTAATTTAAGATAATCAAAATAGAAAAGAAAATAATACAATTATTTTTATAATTATTTTTTTGTAAATGTTAACACTGCTGAAGCAGTATTTAACAACAAAAACAAACAAAAAAAAATACAGCTATGTAAAGATTCTTTGTCATAGATTTGCAAGAAAAGTGGAAAAGGTGATGAAATTACCACTAGCTTGCAGGGTTGTGACATTGGAGAATGGAAGAAACTGTGGTGTGTTTGCAGGTCTGAAGTAAGCACATTAGCTGCTGAATGTGTAAGTTGCAAAAATAACTTGAAAGCCAGCAGTGAGAACAAATGAGCAAGCAAGTGATCTAATGTCTGCTAGAACACATCACCCATGTGATTTGCAGAGCCCCTTGGAAACAGAGAAGCAGATGAAGTGGGAGGAGCATTTGTGTTATCAGCCATGGAGCAAAATCAATAACACATACAGACTGTCAGCAAAACAAAGGAGCTTTCCATTCCTCCCTGAAAAACTGAAACATTAGAGGCAGGGGAAACCTGGAGTCTCATTAGAGTAAGAGTTTCTCTGAGATCTGTGAACTGCCTACATTTAATATTTAGTTAATGTCATATGTAGTTTTAAGATACATAAAACTAAACAATCATTCTTACCTCTTTTAAGTAATAGCCTCAAAATAGATGGTCTCTGTTGAGATAAAGATATAATTGCATACATTTGGAAAAAATTTACTGTTTGTGGAGCAAGCTTGAGACAGGAGATATGCTTGCTTTGTAGACCCTGAGAAATTCTGAAATACAGAAATAGTTTTTGGGATACAAACTATTCTTCCTCACACCACAGCAGCCTCTCTCCTAAGTGTTGCTGTAATACGAATTGCAGAGTGTAGTTAATTGGATTTTACAGCCTGCTAGATTCACAGGCAGCCAGTGCTGTGAACCACAGGAAACCTTGGTAAAGTACATGGGGCTCCCACACAGCTCCAAGGAATTTCAGTATGAGATAGACCTATTAGGAAACCTCCAGCTCCAGTGGAAAAGGAAACATGGAAGATTCACAAATAAACCATTTTTTTAAAAAAATTTTGAATTGAAAGTATGTAAGCCAGGTGACCCTCCATGTGTGCAATTCTCTCAAAAAAGAACATGAAACTGTTGCTGGATGAGCTGTAGGCCCTGGAAACTGCCACTGTCAGTTTTGTTTTAGGAGGTGGGCTGCTATCTTCTATTTGAACCCTTTACACAGCTGATTTCTTCTATCTTCACTCAATGCAAACCTGAAAGAACATAGCAAGTAGATTGATGGCCTTTAAAAAATATCATTTGTCACAATGTTTTTTTTTCAGTGATGTTTGAAATCACTACAGTTTTCTATGTAATTGGAAGTAGGGGTGTTAGTGATAATCGATTAGGAAAATATTGACTGTTTCTTTTTTCTTTCATGTGGAAGACTCAGAGATTTAGAGTGTATTTCCAATTAACATAGCCTAGTCAGGACAAACAAACTCAGCTTTAAAACTGTGTGTCCTGGAAGTAGTATATGCAAGAAATAGGGTTGTTTGCTTGTGTAAGAAAGATACTGAAGGAGATAGGAAAGGTACAGTCAGGAGTTTCAACAGTGAAACAGAAGTCAAAGACATTAGTCACTTAAAGGCTCTCTGGGGATTTAAAGAAAAATGAAATGAAATGAAATGAAATGAAATGAAATGAAATGAAATGAAAAAAATAAAAATAAATAAAATAAAATAAAATCAGAAAAAAAAAAAAAAAAAAAAAAAAAAAAAAGGAAGACAGAACATGCTTCATTTGCCTTAGGAAGAGACAAATGAATAACAATGTTGAGATGGAAATACAGCTAGTACTGGAACCAGGGGATGAACTATTTACCAGGCCTTAAAATAAACACTTCATTAAGCCTCAGAGGTTCATAGAGATTTCCTACTAGTACAGAATAGGTTAAACAAATGCCTGTTACTTTATAGAATGACAAAGAAAATTGATTTACAGTTTTAGAGAGTAAATAGCATTAGAATAATAGTGAATTGTGGTATGCTATGCTAGAACCTGCCATTTTTGGACCCAACTTTGAAATATCAAACTGCTACAAAAAGTAGCATTTTTAATCTGTTTTAGACAAAGTATTTTTGTCTATAAAGTCCTGTCTTGAAGTCTGGGACTGCTTTAGCTGTAGTTCTACTCTTTGTATTTTCACAGAACTTGGAAAATGTTGCTATATATGAGAATACAATTGCTTTCAGTGTTATGGATAAATAGTGGTAAAAGATCATCACTGGAAGGTTTGGGTACCTTTTGTAGATTTTACATTTTAATATTGCACACTGCATTTGAACTGAGAAAGACATGTCCTTAAGCAGTAGCACTTTCCAGAAATGTTAGAGAATTAATATCCACATTCTCCCTTCCTCCAAGAGCTGGAAGAGCCATCATTTTGCTACATTTTTTTTTCTTCATCTGGGACAGGACTCTAACCATTCCAGCTGCACTGTAGCCTTTTAGATCAATTCTACCTTGTACCTGGAGAATGAAACCTTAGGGAAATGGTTACAAGGGGTTAAAATTTTCTCCACTGTTAACAGAGCTGAAAACAGAACAGTTCGATAGCTGGATTTTTTTCTCTACGACTAGCTTTTTGTGTCAGAACTTGTCCCACTGTTTGTGCATTCACACAATTTCAGGGAACATCTACCTGTAATATGGAAACACTAGCATGGTGCTTATTTTCTAATTAAACCTCTTTTATCTGGCCAAAAAGTTGCTTTCAGCACCTTTTTGGCAGGAAACTTTAATTACTATGTCAATCATAGGCACAAATCCAAGCTATAAAGTAAGCTGGATTCAGATTAGAGTTTGCAGTTATGGCAAGGGCTTTTGTTATTGCTTTCTAGCAATGGGATAAAAAATACTAAGCACCACACAGAAAAACGGAACAGCAAATTGATCAAATAAATTTAGTCATAAATATCCCCTTGGATAAACCCCAACCTTTGGTGTATGTAAGCCAGTTTACACCCTCAGTTTACATAGTTTGTGTTGTGGATTTCTGTCTTCATTATAGGATGATTTCCAAAGCTTGGTTTTCACTGTACATCCTTGTAAGTGTGAAAGTGGTATAAAAATAAGATGTTGTAGTAACACCAAAGAAAATGTGCCCACATTTGTTGCTAGATTATGAAGTTTTCACAGTGACTGTTTTTGAGGCCCCAGAAACACCTGCAAACATGAAGAGCTTGAGCAATTTCTAACAGAGCTTACACTCCAAGTTCACTTACTTCGAGATTACTTCAGTGGAACTACTCATAAGTGTGTAAATCAGTTAAAATTACATGAGTTGTAAGAATGTGATTCACAACTTTTGTCACTTCACTTTCTCTTCAGTTCATTCCAGGCACTTAGCATTAACGGTCACAGCCATATTAGATCATCACATTGCCAGCATGCATTTTTTGTTCTTCATGACCAAGAAAGTGTTTGATACAGTTAATAATGTTGTAAATAATGTGCTAGTGATTCTTGAGAAGATGATTAAAAGAATGGTACAATGACTTACTTTGTAAGGAATAGATTCACCAATAAAGCTATAAATCAAATCATTTTTGACAAGCAAATGTAAAATAGTGAAATTTTACATGAACAGATAGTTAATATGTGTGCACTCAGAATATCTAAAAGGCAGACCAAGATGTTTTAATTATAGTAATGGGAAAGAAAAGGTACTTTCTAAGAAGAAAATCTCCAATGACGTGTGCAAAGAAGTACTCCATGAGAAATAACAACAGGAGTAAAAAAAGCAGACAGCAAAACAATTCAGCCATTATGGATGCACGAGAAATGATACAAAGATAACATTTTCTAAAGTTGCCAGGTTGGCTGAAGAGAAAGAAGTCCTAGTGGTCCAGATGAGGTTGGGCTGCAAAAAGGCTGCCCAAGTTAATTGTGGGCTATTAAGTAAATGGGATGGTGAGAATGTTTGGCCATGGCTTGTGGGCTTTGTCTTTGGTTCAGTATTAGAGTTTGGAGAAAGATGGGAAAGGAAAGAAGATGTCTCAACATGTGTTGGTTGCTGGAGAAGCAGGACTGTGAGGAACTGCTCATCTGATCCCCATCTGAAGAGAAACCTAAGGTTATAGATCCATTTTGGGTTAGTTTTGACAGAAATAGAAAGATCTATGTGGGGCGGGGCTGTAAAGTCAGGCCTTGTCACTGCCGATATCATCATGCAATGAATTGTGATTGCTGCCCTGAGTGACACCATTAACATTATTACAAAACTCTGTAAACTCATTTGTTTATACAGGTGATAAAAACATAACAGGAATATCACAGCTACTTTGACAATAAACACATATGAATTAGGTGAAAATAAACAAAACTTTTTTTTTTTTTTTGTAGAGAGAGAGCTATTGAATTTTTATCTATTTATTTATTTATATATTTATTTTTAGAAAGAAAGCTATTGAAATTATTTAGCAAGAGAACTTGTTTAATTTTGAATCCCAGATATGAAACTCATATTTAACTATCTTGCAGACACATTTAAAACTTTATTATCATACATTTCTGAAACATTTGTCTATGAATAGAAGAGGGACAAAATAAGTGCAGAATGGTTTGAGTATAATTTACTGCTATATTTGACTTAGATAATTGGAAGAAGTACACAGAGTACTAACAATACTGATTCACACACATGAATACACATACTTGGTAACTACGTCTGGATCCAATCTGAAGATGTTAATATAGTATGAGTGCTTACTGAGCCAGTATATTCTTGTCTTCCATAGCATGCAGTTTTCATTCATGAACACTAGCAGGAATTTGGGAAAGCAATAACAAGGAACAAAGTGAGATCAGACTAATCCTCTTCTAGATATACCTTGCTTGCTTATCAGTTGCCTGGTTTAGAAGTTCTTGAATTGAAGGAAATAATAATGTTTCTATGTGGAATTTACTGGAACAATGAGGCTGAGAAAGAATATTTTTAATTGGTATTATAAGCTGAAGTACCTTTCCCTTCTTCCTTTTCCCACCACATTGCAGCTGTTTGTGCTGTTTATGTAGAAATATATCTGGAGTCAAAACTCCAGTGGGTATGATGATTTGTGGAAGACAGCTCTAGCATTATGTATTAAGTAAAAATTTGGATCTATATAGCCAATTTGTATTAATATAGAAATGAAAATGAAAGATAAGGAGAAAGAGAAGGAGAAAGAGAGAGAGAGAGAGAAAGGGAAAGGAAAAGAAAAAGAAAAAGAAAAAGAAAGAGAAAAGAAAAAGAAAAAGAAAAAGAAAAAGAAAAAGAAAAAGAAAAAGAAAAAGAAAAAGAAAAAGAAAAAGAAAAAGAAAAAGAAAAAGAAAAAGAAAAAGAAAAAGAAAAAGAAAAAGAAAAAGAAAAAGGAGAAAGAAAAAGAAAAAGAAAAAGAAAAAGAAAAAGAAAAAGAAAAAGAAAAAGAAAAAGAAAAAGAAAAAGAAAAAGAAAAAGAAAAAGAAAAAAGAAAAAGAAAAAAGAAAAAGAAAAGAAAAGAAAAAGAAAAGAAAAAGAAAAAGAAAAAGAAAAAAGAAAAAGAAAGAAAGGTAACAATATAGGTTCAATTATTTATACTGTTCCATTAGGATATAACAGATCCTGAAGAGCATTGGTAGTTATTTTTCTGTAGAGTGAAATAAGATCATCTTCCCTTGGTGCATATCAAATTTACAAGCTGATGGAGAATGAATACTGAAACAAGATGATCCAAAACTATTATTCAATAGAGATTTTCTGAAAATGAATAAAGAAAGTTAAGAGAATGCCGCTTATCTAAAGAAAGAAATAGAAATGAATGTGTTTAAACAGCTTCTTGAAAGTGTGAATTTTCAAAGCAGCAAAGGTGCAATCTGATTTCACTGTCAATAATATTCTAAGTGGCTTAAAATATATTGCCCTTTTCATAAGGCTAAGAAATCCCTGAAGGATTATGAATATTTGAATTCTATTTCTTCTGACCAAATATTTGAGGAACAGGAGGTGGGCAAAAGTTAAAATCCCAACTGTGACATTTATCTCTTGACACTTGTTTTGTGAACAGTTTTGGGAACCAAACCTAATTCTGAATGTTTTATCTCTCCATTTTATGATGAGCTGAACCAACCCATAAATTTGTAATGTAAATGTTCTCCAATTAATAAAAAAAAAAAAAAATAAAATCCAATTGCCCTTAGTTGTTGGCCAGCAATAAACTAGAATGTTATTTTTTTCAGTTCAAAATTCAGACTGTAGACTAATATCCCATACAACATATTTCTTCTATATGTAGATTGTCAGAAGTAGTGCCAGGGACAAGGACACTATTTTAATCATATTTATAGAAAACTAAAGTAAATACAAATTTGAATCATGGGAAAGACATTTGATGGATAAAAATAACTTTTTTTAATTTTTTTTTTCAAAATCAAACAATATTATTCTAAATCCAAATGCTTCAGAAACAAATTTTGTGAATCTAGGCCATCTCTGAAGTGTAAGGTACTATGTCTGAAAATTGAAGAATATATTTGAACATTTGATGTGAAAGACTTAAGAATAAGTGTTTTCCTTCCTTCCTTCCTTCCTTTTTATTTATTTATTTATTTTTTTTCCTGGGTGCATGAATATTCAGTCTAGTGGAAACCTGAAGTAGTTTGCCATTAAATTGTATAAGACCACATATTTCAATCACATATTGCAAATCCTTGCCTTATTGTCTGAGTGGCTATTATGTTCCTATTTTGCCCTAGCTTTCAGGCTTTAACTAATGTAAGCATCATTCACACTTGTACAAAATCATCTAAATTATGTATGATTCTCTTCCACAAGTGATAAACTACTATATCAACTTTTATTCAATTAAACATGCAAAATAAAATATCCCCTTTAACACATGTTGTGTATTGCCAATTTAACATTATTAATGCCTCTAGGTAGCTTTCTTACATCTGTTCCCTGAGATTTTCTGATTTAAAGCTCTTGTAATACATTGATTCTATTCATATCTGCTGGACATGAATCAGAGATAATTTTAAAGTACTGTTTTCTATATATATGGACTGAGCTTTTATAGCTCTAGAGTAATTCTGGCTGCCTCAAGCTGACCTCACATAGACTACTACAAATCTGTCCTTGGTGTATCCATAACCTCAAGGTAAGTCCACCTCAAACCTACCTTGGCATGGGATAGGCATAAGTTAGTTTTGTCTTTAGTTATGCCATCTGTGGCATGAACTGTCACAAATGAGAGAACCTGCAGGACACCTTCAGCAAGAAAAAGCTGTTTGTATTTCCTGTGGTACAGGTAGACAATCCAGTTACCTGGGTAACCTTTAGATGGCACATGCAATGGATTGTAACATACTGGCCTCCTGCGGTAAGGCTCTCTGTAGGTGAGAAACTGATATTGCATCTGTCTTCCTTGTGTCAGTTTGAAATCATGGAATCATTTAAGTTGGAAAAGATCTCTAAGACCATCAAATTCATCGTTTAAGTTGAACTGCCAAGTTTGCCACTAAACCACATCCTTAACCACCACATCTACACATCTTTTAAATACACCCAGGGATAGCGAATCAATCACTAACCTGGCAGCCTGTTCCAAAGCTTCACAACCCATTCAGTGAACAATTTTTTCTTAATATCCAACCTAAACCTCCCTTGGCTCAACTTGAGGCCGTTTCCTCTTGTCCTATCATTTGTTTCTTGGGAGAAGAGACAAGGCCCCACACCACTACAATCTCCTTTGATGTAGTTGTAGAGAGCAGTAAGGTCTGCCCTGAGATTTCTTTTCTCTAGGCTAGATAACCACAGTTCTCTCAGCTGCTCCTCATAAGACTTGTTCTCTAGACCCTTCACCAACCTCATTGCCTTTCTTTGGACAAACTCCAGCACCTCAGTGTCCTTCTTGTAATAAGGGACCCAAAACTGAACACAATATTCAAGGTGCAGCCTCGTCAGAGACAATTACAGGGGGAATAATCATTTGTAGCCCCTTGAATAAATATTAGATGATTCAGTCCTCAAAGAAGACAGCACTAGTGAACCGGGAAGAAAACTGTGAGAGGTTTTTGCCTTCACTGATATTTATTCCCTATGTCCTCAAAACATTGTTATGAGACCTAATGCTAATTTAAGAATAAATATTCAAGGAGGAGGGGAGGGGAGACTAAAACAAGGTGATAGCAGTGTTAGCTTTGACACAATACAGAGCAGGAGCCACAGACACCTTCTGTGTAGATGTAGTCTGTCCATATAGTCTCTTGGACAGTATGTTTTACTGTTAAATCTTCCCTGGAACAAAACCCTTACAGACATAGGAGATTAAATCTTCATTGTCATATGTCGTTATTTCAAGAATTTCCAAAGGTGCACCCTTTTGATCTTGTTTGATTCATCTTTAGACTCCTTTAGAGATATTTGGTTGCTAAAATGACTTTTACAACACTTGCCCAAAATGTGCAAAGAAAGCATAAATAGCTCATACTGAAGTGAGCTGCTAGATTCTAAAGTTCTTTGATGATATTAAAATTGGTACCGAGGATTGACCTCTCACCTATACATCTAAGCAGCGTTTCTGAATTCTAACCACAACTTCTACATTTCATTGAATGCTTATCTCCATGGAATACCTGAAGTGTAGAAGATGCAAGACTACTGTCTGCTTTGATCCTGACATTGATGTTACCACTTCCAAGTGTTTCTTTTTGAGTGTTTTGTTTCTTTTACTCAGAAATAAAATGTGAGAAGCATGTGGGATTTATTATTATTTTCTGGTTTAGAATGTAAACTCTCACTCAGAACTTTGAGAGAATTAGTGTTGTCAAGTTCTAGCTAAGTTACGTTCCACAGGCTGATGCAATAATCCTATCTATATCCACAGCTGATATTTGTACAGGCATGAAACTTACTGTTGTATGCAACTGAGAAATTCTTTACTTGCCGTATCCAGGCCCCAGGATTATTTTTTTCCCTGCTTTTCCTGTCTATCTTCTGTGTGGCTTTGGTTATATGGCATCCTTCTCCTTGTTATGTATTTTATCTTACAAGCATAGATTTTTCTTTTGCTATATATTCCTTGAGTACCTAATTATAGGAACAGAGGTACTACTATGATGGAAATCACAATGATAATAATAATATCCTCCCTAAAGTTCATAAACTCATTGATTGTTTAAAAGTAGACCTACAAATAAACATTTAATTAAACTTATTTAATATCTTTTTTTTTTTAAAACCACCAGAGACTGAAATCAAACATGATGCAATGTACAAAAAACATTTTCTAAAAACACAGCTTTTTCAGAAATTTTCTTTATTGTCATTGCCAGAATATTCCACTGCCAGCACAATAATTATCCCCAGAACCACAGATTAGAACCTTTATTTGAGAATTAGGAAGAGTGTGAGGTTTACACAGGGAACTAAAGCATATGTCTTTAAAAATAATCCTTTCATGGAAGAACATTAGAGAAGAATGTTGCCATAAATACATGGAACTTATTCAGCTTCTACTAGAAAAGAAGTTAAACTAGGCATGAAAACCCTATTTAAAAATTTATGAAGTCCTACTTTAAGTCTTATTATTAGCTATTAAAACCAGGCTACTAATTTACATGATTTCCACATCATTTATATCCATGATGTTTATTTTTTATTTCCTATTCTAAGCTTCTGAGAAATTCAGTTTTTTATCCACACAGTTGCTTCAGCATCTCTATGTAAGGATCATAAAATCTGTGGTTTTTTTGTTTGTTTGTTTATTTGTTTGTTTGTTTTTCTTGTTGCTACAGAATGTGATATATTTAACCCCAGAATAAAAATTTCCATATAGGCAAGGAAACACCATCCATGGTAAATGTTTGCCTTTCTCCTTTGAAATAAATTAAATGTCATATCAGGTTGGCTGTTAGTATCATGGGATTTCAAGAGAAAAATGTTATGTGGGACAGAACAAATTCATTTGTCCAGACTGAATTTTCTCTATAATCGCAATAGGATTTTTATAAATACAAAATTGAAAATAAGTAATAGCCCCTTGCTAGCTGTTATATGTGCCAGCATCCTTATCTGAGGCACACTTTTTTATCAAGTTTTCCTTCTGAATAGAAGCCTTACTGCACAGTCTTCAGGTTGTAAGATGGTTGCCTCTGTCTTTAAGTTTCATGTTTTGCTTCTTACAATGTCAATATTTCTAATCATGTTTGTAATTTTGTTTTTAATAAATTAAAATCTTACTCAATACTTGATTCAAATACTGATTTATCTTCGGTTTGAAATATATAAAAGTTAATGTCTTGTTCTGTTCCTTTTTTTATTTTTTTTTATTTGTCATTTGTTTTTGCAAGCCACTTAGTTTTGTTGTCAGTCTGGATAGATCCATACTAATAGGACAAGGCCTGTCCATCAATGTATTCAAATACAATGTCGTGGTATAAACTGGAAGTAGCTTACCCAGTTGCTTAATAAAATGCTTTTCTGGATAATAAATTGCCCTAATGAAAGCAATATTTTCCACTTCCTAGATCCTTTCACAAAGGGCATGAAAAAAAATGGTAAGCACAGTCTTCTGTTGTAACCCTATTCAATACCTAAAAATAATTCAGATAGTAAATATCCTTCAGGATGTTAAAACCTACCAGAAAACCCATCATCTTCTGATTTTCTCCATCCTCCTTTAAACATCCATAACAATTTTATAGTCATATTTGAAAATCTGAATTTTAAATCCAAAAACTTTCTCATACCATAAGGTAGCAATTCAGATACTGTTTCAAATTATTTTTCACTTTCCAGTTCTGTTTAATTTCTTAAAAAGTATTTGGAAACATTCTTTGTTATGAAAATTACTACTTAATACATGCCTGGAAGAGAGAGAGAGAGAGAGAAAGAAAGAGAGAAAGAGATAAAGAAATATCAGAATCTTTTCTGATATAGAATCATTTTTTTCTTTTTTTTTCTTTTTTTTTCTTATATTTTATTTTATTTTATTTATTTATTTATTTATTTATTTATTTATTTATTTATTTATTTTAATTGAAGTTATATCCATAACTTGTGTGGTTATATCCCTAACTTTTGTGGTTGCACATCAGTATAATAATACTTGTTAACAAAGCACATTCAGAAGATGCAGTGAAGTCTTATCTTATCTTTCATAGCAGACTGGTCCCGACTCTGAATGCATTCATATATTTATATGGGTTATAAACTGAAGTCCAGCTTTCTGGTTTCATTCTATTATTATTCACTTTGGGGACCTGTGTAGAATTTATATCCAGATAGCTTTAAAGTCAATCTTAAAAATAATTTAAACTCAGTTATTTTTCACACTCTTGGTAAAATGTTAGCACAGAAAAATGAAAGCCAACTTCCTTTTCATGTGTTGAAAGAAGTCTAAATGAGCCCTCCCTGATATTGTAGTTCTCAGATATTCATTCCACCTCAATTTCACATCACAGCTTAAAACTCAGAAATCCAAAACTCAAACCAAAATCAGCTAAGTCTTTATACAGATTGGGACTGTAACACATAAAATCTTAGGGAATAAACAGTCTGTGAAAGACAAGTTCTTAATATGATTATGTCACTATGTAATATTAAGCAGTTTACTGTGTTGATTTTATACAGAGACCTCAGTTTTCTTAACCCAGTGAAAAGTAATGAACACAATAATTTTTAAAACACTTTTAATGGATAGACACACACAAACACACAGAAAAGTCAGTCATTTGAACATAAATTTAAAGAATTGAGCAGTGTTTTCACTCCATTCTATTTTCCATTCACTGATATATTTCTATAAAAGTTCCTTACCTAACTGACAGTTAGTTATAAATGGTATTGATATAAATAATTGCTACCTTTTTTTTTTTTTTTTTTTGAAAGAAAGAGAAATCTATAGAGAAGGGCTTGATCAGTTTTCTAGTTGGAATTCAATGTTGTTTCATTGAAAATAAACAAAGAAACCTAAGACAAAAGAGAAGAGGGAGGTGGGCAGAAGAGAGAGAAAACAAAACAAATATCAACAGGAAAGTGCAGGAGAAATATCTTCAGTTTAGTTTTGGTTCTGGGGGTTGCTTCTAAACAGGAAAAAAGAAGGGAAGGGAAGGGAAGGGAAGGGAAGGGAAGGGAAGGGAAGGGAAGGGAAGGGAAGGGAAGGGAAGGGAAGGGAAGGGAAGGGAAGGGAAGGGAAGGGAAGGGAAGGGAAGGGAAGGGAAGGGAAGGGAAGGGAAGGGAAGGGAAGGGAAGGGAAGGGAAGGGAAGGGAAACATTGTCTAAACATTAGACTTTCTAATTTTGTGCACTCTTTCCCTCCTCCTCTTATCTACCAATATTGCTCAGTTTAAGCTAAAATTTTTTAAGTTAAAATTTTAAGAATATTTAGGAAATATTTCAAGTGAACATCATATGATTTATATAAATTGCCAGATATCTTCATATATTCTTTCTAATGTCTAGAGAATATTCTAGTTCTCAAATTCCCTTGATTCTTGTGAAAGCTTATACAATAAGCGGTTTCTGAGCTTCAACAGTTTTTCTAGTCAAAAAATATGTCAAATTTTTAAGAAATGTCCACACTTAAAATTTACCAGCTGATTTTCCTACTATTGAATAAAAAATTGCTTTATAGTGTAGTTAACTAATACTCTGGAACTGAATAAGAGTTATTTAAAGAAGGTGCCACAGGAAAGTGGCATCTTGCAATGAGACTGCAGAATACAAATAACTGCAGGAGATAGGCTCATTTCCTTTTTACCAGGAAAATTTTGCCTGCTTCTTTTAACTTAGTCTGGAGCATGATGATTTCACTGGATTTTCAGTTTCTGGTGTATTCCAGGTAGCAACAATAATAAAATTGTGCATGCTAACAGCTACACCTGGCCTGAACTTGTGATATATACATTTATACATATGGCTAGTTTTATATTTGTTGTTTCACATTCATCTTAATAACATTTCAAAAATTCAATTCAAAAAGCTTATATTAACTTGAGAGAAAGGAATACAATTTCTCACTGAATAACACTTATTCTGAACACTCTTTCACTTGAAAATCAAATAGGATTTTACAGTAGGTGTATGAAATACTGCTTGCTATACAGGGGTGGGGGTACTTCTCCCACAGAGACAATTAAATGAGCCAGACAAGGATCTGGCTGTCGTCTTTACAGATAGGACAACATATAAACTCTCACATTTAATTGGTGCGAATGTGACAAGACAAAACTGAACATAAGGTCTCTAGACAGCCAATAAATCTGGCTTGTGTCTTTCTCCCTCAGTCAAAGACAGCAACTGGCTATTTTTATATCCTGGCTTCATGTGTACTTTTTTTTTTTTTTTTTTTTTTGGTGTGGCAAAAAAATGCAGGAAAGAAAGCTTTTCACTGAACAAAAATGACGTAAGCTTGCTTGTGTTCTGCTAATGTCTAAGATATTCTCCCAATCCTCTGTTCTTCTGAATGGATCAAAATTGTTCTAATTTTTGTTTGATTTTCAAAATCTTCTTCTATTCATTAATTCTAGATTAGAAAAACAAGGAATTTAACACTCCACAGACATTTTATTATACATTGTTTCTCAAGTTAGGTACTGTACATCTCTAAGATAATAGTTTGTAAAAGACCCAAACTTACACAGAGAAAAAGGGGAAATGAAGGCACATACCCAAGGAGCAACTTGCCCAAGGTCAAAGAGAAGTTTTATTGACAATGGAAGAAATAAATTCCAGCTGCCAGTGTTCCAGGACAGAACCAGAACAATGAATGCATTGCTTCTTCAAATGATAAAGCCATGATTAAATTTAAAGCTAGTTTGGTAACTGTTGAATTTTTGTTTGTTTCCATGGCCTCATCTCTCAGCCTTTTCCTAGCAGCTCATATAAAATCATGTTCATGGCCAAGAAATGCCCACTAGGTCAAATCATCTGCCCTGTCTTATGATTCCCCATGACTCTCCATCCCCATATTCCCTTCAAGTAGGTTTGCCTCTATGGGATATCTTCCACTACCACCACAAGATCTGTTTCTTTCAGCAAGTATGACTTGCAGTTTCCAGTAGGCAATGGAGAGTGGAGTAAGAGATAGGATAGGGGATCACCTGTGCCATTAATAGAAATAAAATAAATAATCTGCAGAAGAAATACTTTAAGTAATATTTCATACTCTATACAGTTTTATAACAAAGCTACTTTGATAAGTCTAACATTTTCTCTCTCAGCTCAGTATTTATCAGCTGAAACATTTGTCTAGGAGTCTTCAAAGGTTAGCATTGATGTAGAAATAGAAGCAAACCATTTTCAGTTCTTCACTCTGAATTTGCTATCCAAAGGTATAAATTTTATTATTCTACTGTGCAAATTTCTCATTTTTCTCCATGGGATAAAGTGACAATGAATGGAAAAGAAAAGAAGGATATGGAAAAGAAGGCTTACTTTAGGGATAAGAGAGAAAACAGAAAACTTTCAATTCAGGTTGATATAGAAAATTGTACAAGATATCTTGTACATAATTTTTGCTGGAAAATTTACCTTTGAATGCATCCAGATTTCTGAATAGCTATATTTTAAATATTTCAAAATAAATAAATGTAAATAATTTGCAATGAATAGGAACAAACACTGTTAATACTCAATTATTTTGTTATTCAGCCTTCATTTTAAGTGTTTCTGACAATCCTTTCTGTGAGCTAAACAGTACATTTGAGCCTTGAACAAACACAGCAATTTTCATAATATTCTTTCATTTTATATGAACTCCTAATTCCTGTGATGAATGGGAAGTTTTGTAGTGTTAAAAACTGTGTGAAGTAATAACTGTGAATATATACTAACCATTCCACAAAATGCAAAAAAAGTAGAAGGCAGAACTTAGTCCAAACTACTAAATAACCAAACAGAAATACTGCTATTCAGATATCTTTGGCTTAATTCTTTCAGCAGTGAAAATAGAATTTTAAGATGAATACTAGTCATGTATTGTAGCAAGGACACCATAATTCGTTTTATCCTCCCACTCTAGTTAACACAGAGATCCCTTAACATATTCTTCCTAAAATGTTGATGATGCAGTTCCGAGTCATTCAATTAGTGGACAATCCAAAAAACTGTGAAGTTCATGACCAAGCAGTATGCAAGCTCCTGACTCACTAGAAGTATTGGATAACTTCTGTAGCTTCGCTTTAGTTTTTCAGCTCCTGGATGACCAGATGGGAAAACTGCTTCTTATTATGGACTGACTGACAGCTTTAGCCTTTGTACTCTCTTTAGGATGATGGATGATTCTCTTCTGATTTAGAGTCTTAACTTGAATAGCTTTCTCAGATGTAATGCAGCAACCTTCATTTCCCTGCTGGAGGAGGGAGAATATTAAGAAGTGTTGCTACAATAGGGCTTTATGATATCCTTGTCATCATGTCGGGGTGCTATGCAATGGAAATTGCATGGAATAGATGCATAGCTACAATTTTGTTGTCCTTGGGGAAAGAAAAAATAAATAAATAAATAGAAGTTTTTTTATTCACTTGTTCTCTTGCCTTTAAATCAACATCCCCTTATCATACCTGCAATCTCCTGAGAGCATGAAACTGCCAGCAAAAATTAAAAACAGGACATTTAGAATAAATGACAAAAAATAGGTAGATCTTTCTCAGCAGGATGCTTTGTGAAACTAGACATTTGACCTATGTTTCCAAGAATAGAAGATAAAAAAGGAAGAAAATGGGAGAAAGTAGAACAAGCAAGCAAACTCATAAAGAGTACTTCAAACCAGTGCTATCAGAGAAATGTAAGAGACAGAAAAGAAGTAAGCTGATATGATTTATACATCTAATATTTTCCATGGCTAAGATATTCTGTGGTAGCATGTGCATTACCAGTAAGCAAAAAGTATCAAAAATCCATATTATCTCCACTTTACGGGGAATGTAATTACAAGGTTTCACACTATAAAGGTACTTTGGCTTTTGTGTTATCATTTAACTTGTGTTATCATTTTTGTGAGGCTTTATCTTGTTTATTTATTGTTTACACATGCACTTGATAATAAATAATGACTCTGCCAGAGTGTAAATGAATAAGATTTCACTGTATTTTATTACTTTTTTTTTCATGCTGTTTCTTTTGTATCTCTGATAACATAATCAGAAAATTATATTTAGAATATATTCAAATGTGGTTATTTTATGTCTAGCTTCATATTATTTTTTAGAACATTTTCTTAAATAAAAGAAATATTGGAAAGAGACAAATTATAGATATCTGAAAAATCCTAATACATGGCTTGACCTTGCCATTCTGCTACACTACAGTTCATTAAATCTGAAAGTTTTACATAAAAAAGTAAAAAAAAAAAAAAAAAAACTTTTCAGTCCAAGAAATAAAACTGTAAAGTAAGAGTATACCTCATAGCTGAAGTACCCTTTCAATGTGATAAAATAGGTATAGTTCAAAGATATAACAAAAATATTCCAAGAAGAAATAAATATTTTTAACATTTCATTCCATGTTTCCATGCTTTCCCCTCCATCAAAAGGTGATTGACATACACTTTGACAATTAAATTTTGAAGAGCTAAATTTACTTATAATAATTATAATTATATATTATTAATATACATTATATATAATAATTGTATATTATATTATTATAATTATTGTAATAATTATAATAATATATAATAATTTTATTTAGTCACTGTATAATATCAGATTTTCGATAAAGACTGTGTTACAAGAAGAAAAAAAAAACAAAAAAAAAAAAAAAAGAAAAAGAAAATTAAAAAAATATTTATTAAAAAAAAAAAAAACTACCCTGTGGTAGGCCATTATGCCAATCTCTTCTAGCAGTTAATCACCCTCCACCATTAACAAATTATTTCAAGTTTATGCAGTCTTATTCAGAGTTTTACAAGGTGGATCTCAATGAAATACACACTTTAATTAAGTGTGACTGATATACAGTCATGGAGGATGGTTTTGAAGACTGAGATTGCATCTCAGAGATAGGATTACCAAAAATCTGAAGAAGCAAGTACTTTGGACATTAAGTGAGATGTAGAGCTCCTGTCAGAAAATGTAGATTTTAGTCCTTTTCTTACCTCCAAAACAAAACAAACTTTTAAATATCAAAAGTCATGACAAAGTCTTGGAAGTATCTGGCCTCACTCAATCAATAGGAGTAGAAGTAAAATGAATTAGAGAGTAAAAGAGAAGGTTTTTTTTTGTGTGTGTGTTTTTGTTTTTTTTTTTTTTGTGTGTGTGTGTGTGTTTTGTTGTTGTTGTTGTTTTTGTTTTCCTGCAATGTCAATGACAAGAAGTCAAATTTTTAGTCAAGTGTTATGAGTATGAGCTATCTATCATGTTGTGTAAGACATTCTATAAAATTATTGATCCTGTTGGTAAGTGCCCTATGGAGATAAGAGGTATCTAATTAAAATTTTTGAGAATTTCTTGGTATGTAATTTGCCTACAGAAGAATCAATTATCTCTTAAGAATCTGCAATCTGTTTTGAAGTGGAGTTGACATTTTTCAAGAACAATGTCCATAATACAGGATTTCAAAATACCACAAATTCAGACTAGCTTTCTCCAACATCAACTTTATTTATTTTATTTATTTATTTATTTATTTATTTATTTATTTTAAGAAATCCTAGCCCTAAGTCATCTGTCTGTGTAATATATACAAATAAAGTAATGTCTGCCAGTTCTTCAGTTTATACAGAAGACTAAATATCTATATATTCTCCCATATTGCAATTAATATTTCTTGTTTATTCAACCTAGCAGCAGCTCACAGAAGAATTCAGTGAATGAATGTATGTATAACAAAATAGTGGGAAGCAAAGGACAGGAACAATTAAATACTCATTCAAAGGCTTTTATTTATAAATAATTACCTTAAAATTAAAGTCTCCGTTTAGATTTTGCAGATCATAGCCATTTCCACTGAAATTCTACATTGAAAAGTTAAGAGTATGTGCAACTATTATACAATGGAAAGCTCTTACAAATTTGTAGTAATATGAATATAAAGAGGTATTAAAAACGGAAAACTATGCATAATAAAACTATGCATAATAATAGTGCGTATATCATGAGTCCAGTCTTGCTATGAATTAATGACTAAGTGTATCAATGAATAAAATGGACATTTATTTTGTATCACAAGTACTTTATGTCCAAACATAAGACATCAGAAACTAGATATCAAATCTTTATCAAATAAAGCTGAAGTCTGGTCTTATTCCTAGGCTCAAATGTTTTACCAAAGCTCTCAGTTTTTTGCCTTTGAGGTTTATTGTTCCTACAGCTGACAACCAATTTCTACTAGTCTTAAGATCTACGTGCAGGGTGAGAAGGGACTATGTCTTAATACTCAGTATCACATACTTTCTCAAAGAAGACTTTTAAATGCTTTTATGAATGTGGCACTTCTTCAAATAAGTGTGAACATATTCTCTGAGTATGTGTAGACACATATTCAGTGTCTATGGAAGGTGGGAAAAAAAAACTAGGGCATTAAGAAATATCCATGTTTCATAGTTAAGAAAGGAAATTAGTTTTAGATAGTGGAATTAATTTTTATGTAATTTACATTTACTTACAATGAGGATATCTGTGCCTAATAATGCTGTCCAAATGCATGTATAACTAAAGAGAGAAAAATGAGAGAGTAAGTATGGTTCATATAGACACCATTGTAGACACCAACCTTTAGGTAAAACAAATTTTCTCTATAAATTTATGCTTTTCTCCCTAATTATAAACAATGGTTGATAAAGAGTTCAGACACCTACTTTGAGAAGAATCCACCCAAAATTTTGTGTGTGAAAAATGTCAAGAGCAAACAGAGAGAGAGGGAGGAGAATTGTTTTTGCTACTGTATAGCAGATGTATGGCACAAAAACATGGCAGCAGCGTGCCCAGTCATCATTCCTTGCTGCCAGTAGTTATACTGCTCTTGGGACTGAGTTATGGCCTCTACATGGTGCTGTAATCTCCTGCGTAGGTACCACAACCCCTGCAAGGATCTGCAGCATGTTAGTTCATGGGGGGACACACAGAGATATAACAATGAAAAACAACAAGCAATTTACTCTGATGCCAGAGCATGGTTGCTACAGCAAGACAGTTGCCATGAGCTCATGCACATGGCTACTACATGTACTGTTGAACTGACAGCAGGTGTTCAGCAGAAGGCAGCACATTTTGTCTGGCTGACACATCCTTTTCTTGGAGAAAAAAACCTGGAAGAAAGACTGCAAAGGTAACTTGAATAGATATTTCCATTTCTCAATAGAAACAATGGGCATGTATATAGTGATTGCCAACATCTGAATCAATGTAAAATGTTTTAATATATGAGCTAGAATGCTAGAAATTTATATAAAAATCATCCTGAAATAGTAAACAGCCTTTACATCAAGACTGTAAAGAATGCAGCAGGAACACAATAGCCACCAAAAAAAACAACAACAACAGCAACAACAACAACAAAACTATGCATATTTTTCTTCCTGGAAGAAAGAAACAGCTTTTAACAAGCTGTTAAAATCTTCTGGATGCAACAGAGGGTGAAGCTTCAATGAACCATTTGGTTTGTGCCTCACATGCGCAGCTGGTTTCTGGCACTGTCTGTTGAACCATGTAAAGAAAGATCTGGAACAAGATCAGTGCCAGGTAAAAAAAATGAAGGTTTTAACTTGAAGGTTAAATCCACTTGCAACTTGTGCACAATCCATCTTTCTGCTACTATTAGTTAAGAAAGTATTAGCTGTACCACAACACCCCGAGCCAGTATGAGGATGGATTTATCAACAGGGGGTTGTTACGAGACTGTAGCAGCAGGAGAAAAATCTTGTGATGACATTCAGCTTACTACCAAATCATGAGAAAAAAAAAAAAAAAAGTGTTTTGAGTGTTTTGAGAAATACTTCTTCAGAGAAAGTCAACTAGAGGAAAAATGCCTTTGGAAAATATATCTCATCCTTGTCAAATAAAATGTTTGGGGTAGGAAGAAATGGAAAGCAAAAATGTTTTTTGACATAAATCACCAGGGACATAATGGAAAAAAAATAATAATTTAAGGTGAATAACCTAAGAATTAAACTAGTTCACATCAAACTAAAAACCTGGTCAAAGTGATGAACTGTTGAGTGATATTATGCGTTAAAAATAGTTATATTACAATTGTTTGGCTCATGGGAGCTACACATCCAGACAGATGAACCTCACTTTTTTTTTTTTTTTTTTGGTTGTTTCTTAAGTTTCTGTTTCCCATTTGATTTTTATTTTTTTTTTTTTTTTCTGTAAACATTGGTTAAAATTTGATGATTTCACAATAAATTACTAGTGGCTATAGTTGATGAAATAACATTAGAAATCGTACAATAAATTGCAATTGAAAAAATACATAATTTTTATGCAAACATATTTTTACAAAGACTTGTGTCTGTGATTATATTGAAACAATGGTCATGTAAAAAACACATTATATCAGATTTTCTTTATAAATTCACCATATTTTACCAAGAAAAGTGCATTGTTTTATGCTCTGCATAAACTCTTGAGGTTGTAGTTTTCACTTTGGGAAGGAACTATTGACAGGCAACAGAAAAAAGTGCCAGGATCTCACTTATTTTGAATACCTGATCATAGAATACCATATTAATCAATGAGAAAAGCCACAACCCTGAATAACTACCAATTAACTAACAAGTTGTTAATAAAATATATTTGCCCAGGCAAATACCTGCTGTCAGAATGTTTAATTTACATGACAACCCTGCAGACACCAACATTATTAAATATATTTGAGTTTATTGGCATGTACTCACTCATCAAATACTTATGTCTATGCATGATATAAAACATTTATATATATTTGTAACCCACACAAACTGTTGCTTCTTATTTTACATTACTGCTTCTAAACATCACAGTTTTTAAATGTCACTGACATAAAAATTCTTGATAATTCTGGTTTTATGAATGACATAATTGAAAATCTAAGTTGTTTACCAGGCATATACAATTTGCTATAACCTTGCAATGGTATGGAACATTTTATTGAGAAAATAAAAATAAATAAAGTAACATGTATAAATTTTCTGCTATTTCAAAGGGAGAGTTGACAATGAAAAGTACTTTTTACCACTGCTGTTGTGTCTAGGAGCCTTTGTCAAATAACCCATTGTGATAAGCACTGTATAAAGACATAACAAAAAGAGCTTCCATCCCAAGGAACTGGCAACATCAGTAATATAAGATGCTGGAAGATAAATGGGAAACAGAAATAATAAATATATGGAATTCATTTAAATATATATATATATTAGAACAGACCATCAAATTATTGATGGTACTTCTCCTACTTTTTCCATACAGACCAATTTTCATAAATTACAATGCCAATATGATTTCAAGTAGTAACAAGGAGTCACAGAGACATCAGAAGATGAACAAATGAAGTCTTCTAATGGTCAAACTGTTCATTAAATATATTATAAAGGAACTGTACCACAACTGTACTGAAAATCTAGAAGAACATAAGAGCTACCATACTTATTTTTTATCTGACTCTTTTCCACAGTCAGTAAAACTGCATAACTTCTACAAAGTAGGTGTTGTTGGGTATTAATTCCTTTAGATAACTTAGAACTCTTATCTTTAGACTGTATCTCCTATATAAAGATCACCTTGCCAAGGTGATCAGCTCTGGGGCAGATGTATTGTGCCACAAAGGGGGGGGGATCATGATGTGCAGGGGTTTCCCTTCATCAAGGCCCCTTTGATGCAGCCAAGGGAACCATCAGGACCTGGCAGCTCTCACGAGGGTGTTTGATGAGGCTTTAGTGGAGCACCCTGCCTCCATAGTACAAAGGCAGCCCCTGGGGAGTGCAAGCAACGAGGACCGCTGGGGGCATACAGGGCCTGGCATGTCAGTGAGGGCCTGGTGAGGCAGGTTGCACAGACAGGGCACAGCAGTGGGCTCCAGTGAGAAAGCAGTTATGTCAAACAGTTGGCAGAAGTCCGTGTCCACACTTGCTAAAAGGAGGTAGGGACTCAAACTGAGCTTCTGAAAAAGAAAGTAGCCATCCAGGTGTCAGGCTGCAGGGAGTGCCAAAGCTTCATACCACCTTTGGGCAGCTGCAGAGACAGGAATTGCATGAGATGTGAGTAGGTGGAAGAACTGCTCAGTATGGTAGCCGAGCTACAAGAACAGGTGGAAAAACTGAGGGGCATCTGGGATTCAAAGAGGGAGATAGACTGGTGGTGCCAAACTGGCCTCTGTCAAACAAGAACAGGCACCAGCAATTCCCCGACAAGAAGGAAATGCAGTATCCATCCAATTCCCCAACATTATGCATTATCCATCCACCAGCAGACACAAGGCAGAAGCTGCAAGGATGTGAATGAACAGAAACAAGTCCAGGCTTGAGGTAGCAAGAGAAATCCACCTTCACCCATCTCACCCTAGCAGGTAGCCCTGAGCAATGGGTATGAGGCCCTGGATGCTAAAAGACAACTGATAGATGGAGAAGGTGACTATCCCTCTCCACTAGAGACATTGCCAGGGTTGGAAAGACCAACACCTGTATTGTGACCATTGGTGATTCCACAGCAGGGGGAACAGAGGTTCCAATATGTAGCAGGGACCCTTCTCTAAGGGAAGTCTGCTGCCTTCCAGGTTAAGGACGCTACCAGGAGACTTCCCAGCTTGGTTCAACTTCCAGACTACTACCCATTGCTGGTCCTACATCTGGGAGGTGAAGAAGAGGCAACACATAGCCTGAGAGCAATCGAAAGGGACTTCAAGGAATTGGGGTGGATGACCAGCAACTCAGGTTCACAAGTCTCATTTTCCTACATTCTCCACAGTACCGACAGTGATGGGAACAGTAGGATAGTATCCATTAACACGTGGCTCCATGGCTGGTGTCATCACCAAAATTTTTAGTTCTTTGACTACAGGAAGCCTTACATTGCACCAGGCTTTCTGGCACCAGAAGGATTCATCTTTCTCAAAGGTGGGAGAGGGTCCTTGATCATAATCTGGCAGGGCTCATTGATTGGGCTTTAAACTAGATTCAGTGGGGAAGAGGAATGTCATCAGGGATAATGGAGATAAGGTACAGAATGACATGCCATCCCACTCACACCAGCTGAACACCAAAGCTGGCAAAGGATGCCCAGAGCCTAGAGAGGGAACATAGTTTAAAAGAAAACTAAGGTAGGCCCACATGGGTGAGTTACAGTTGCCCAATCCAGAAAGGCAGATAGCCCAGCTCAAATGCCTCTATGTAAACACAGGCAGCATGGGGAATAGACAAAGGGAACTGGAGGTGTGAATGAAGTTGCAGGACTATGATCCCATAGGGAGGGGAGGGGAGGGGAGGGGAGGGGAGGGGAGGGGAGGGGAGGGGAGGGGAGGGGAGGGGAGGGGAGGGGAGGGGAGAGACCTGCGTAGATGGGCGAGGAGAGCTTTTGGGAAAATTTAAACAAAAGAAGTGTACATGATATGGAAAAAGGGATAGACCACTTGGGTGAAATATAGGAACATGGTCAGAGAATGCAGGGATGCAATGAGGAAGGCCAAGGCCCAGTTAGAATTAAATTTAGCAAGAGACATCAAGGATTCTTCTGTATTCTTCTGTATTTGGATCTTCTGGATTCTTCTGTATTTGAAGAAAGCATTCTTCAAATACATCAGCAACAAAAGGAAGATGTGGGTGTGCTGCTAAATGAGGTGGGTGCCTTGGTGATGGTGGTTACAGAGAAGGTGGATTTACTGAATACCTTCTTTGCCTATGTCTTCACTGCTAAAGCTAGCCGCCAAGCACTACTAAGACCAGAAACAAGAGAGAAAACCTGAAGAGAGGAAGACATTGTCCTGGTTAAAAACAATTGGGTTATAAGTAATATAGGCAAGCAAGAAACCAACAAGTCTATGGGCCCTGATGGGATGTACCCAAGGGTACTGAGGAAAGTGGCAGCCACTCTCTATCATCTTTGAAAGGTCTTTGAGAACAAGAGAGGTGCCTGAAGACTAGAACAAATTTTAGTCCTATCTTCAGGAAAAGCAAGAAAGAAGACCAAGGAAACTACAGGCCAGTCAGCCTCAGCTCCATACCTGGAAAGGTGAATGAGCAGCTCATCCTAGAGGCTCTCTCTAAGCACGTGGAAGAAAAGAAGGTGATCAGGAGCAGTCAACACAGATCCATCAAGGGAAAGTCATGTTTAGTCACGATGAGATGACTGGCTGTATGGATGATGGGAGGGCAGTGAATGTTGTCTACCTTGACATCAGCAAAGCTTTTGACACTGTCTCCCATCCTCCTGGGCAAGCTCCAGAAGTGTGGGATCCATGAGTGGACAGTGGGGTGGATTGAGAACTGGCTGGATGGCAGAGCTCAGAGGGTTGTACTCAGTGGTGCCAAGTCTGATTGGAGGCTTGTGGTTAGTGGTGTCCCCCAAGGGTCATTACTGTGTCTAGTGCTATTCAAATTATTCATCATTCACCTAGATGAAAGGACAGGGTTCACCCTCAGAAAGATGATACAAAGCTTGGTGAAGTGGCTGACACACCAGAAGCCTGTGCAGGCATTCAGAGGGACCTGGGCAGGGTGGCAAATTGGGTGGAGAGGAACCTCATGAAGTTCAACAAGGGTTCTTTTAGCAAGAACTTCACATGGATCAACTGCAGTGAGAGCTCCTGACAGGGAGACAGACAGAGCCAACCCCTAACCTGTCCCTCTCTCCCCCCCCTCCGTGGGCGCTGACAGCATGCAGGCAGAGCCAAGGATGGCAGCAGCCAACCCTCTGAAGCTATAAAAGCAGTCTCTAGGGAGCGCCACACCCCAGGAGTGCTGCAAATAGGACACAGGAACAGGACTGGCTTGGCTGTTAGCTCAGGCAGTTCAAGCAGGGCAGGGAGGATCCTCTCCTCCCTTTCCCGCCTCCCTTTCTCTTCTCCTCCTCTCCTCTGGGAACTCTGCCTCTTACAACTTATAATTCACTATGGTGGGCACCCGTCTCAGCGGCCGGGCTGGGGTGGCAACCCAAACTGAGGGAACACAGCCTCTCTGGCCTCATGTGGGCACCCAGGTGGATCCCTTGAGTGTTGAAGTGTCAGTCCAAACTGGAGACTGTGGGGAGCTCCAGAATCTGGAGGCCCCCCTGAGCCCTAAGGGAAGAGAGGGCTGTTTTGGGCACAGGTGTGCCCTGCTCAAGGAACTGCTTGAGCAGATGGTTGGCCTGCAGGAAGAAATCTGCAGCCTGAGGGGCTCCTGGGAGTCTCTGAGGGAGACAGATAGGAGGTGTCAAATTGCCCCTACTGAGGCCCAGCAGCCCCCTCCCAAGTCCCTGCAAGGGGTAGTAGCCGATCCAGGTGCTCACCTGCAGGACAGAGGGCTTGACAATCCACAAGAGGAAAGGGGCTGGACCCTCGTCTCAGCTCAAAGCAGAAGGAGGCGTCTGCCCCCAGCAACCACAGTGCCACCAAACTCCATGGTGTCCCTGAGTAATAAATTTTAGGCTCTTGGGCAGAAAAAGGCTGAGAGTCTGGACAGTAGTCAGAACCCAGGCCCTGAGAAGCATGTAAAGGTCAAGGGAAGTACCAAGCATAGGGAGCGGGGCCGGTTGGGGCACTGCACCCAAACCAGTGCTACAAAAAAATGTTGGAGAGTCTTAGTGACTGGGGACTCATTGCTGGGGAGCACTGAGGCTCCCGTTTGCCACCAGATAACCTCTCCAGAGAGGTGTGTTGCCTCTCTGACACGTGTGAGCACGTGTCAGAGATGTTAGGAAGGCTTTGCCACAGCTTTGCCACAGCTTTGCCACAGCTTTGCCACAGCTCATTAAACCCAACAACTACTATCCTCTTATTGTCATTCAGGCTGGGTCTTGGGAATCTGCAACAAGAAAAATGAGTAATATTAAAAAGGACTTTGCATTCCTGGGAAGGATGTTGAGGGGATTGGGGATACAGATAATGTTCTCCTCTGTCCTCCTGATGGGTGACTGGGTCCCAGAACGAATGAGGAGAAGGGACAGGTAAATGACTGGCTGAGGGGGGGTTGTCTAGACCAAATCTTTGGGTAGTTTTATCTTGGGCAGGCCTTTGAGAAGCCAGGTATGTGGGCTGCTGATGGACTCTGGCTTGGCAAGTGGGGCACAAGTGTATTGGAAAGCAAGCTTTCTGGACTGATTACTGTGGCTTTAAACTAGGTTTGATGTGGGAAGGGAGGGGAGTGAGATGTGACAGAGAAGGGCTGGGGGATGGTGTCACTGCTGTCACTGTTGAAGACAGTAGGGAAAACTTCTGAGTTTTCCCATAGGATTGCCTGAGCACTCCTCAGAGAAAGTAATGATCCTGATACCCTGTCTGGAATCTTCTTGCATCCCTCTAGGTGTAACTGCACCTGCTGCTTCTCTAAAGTGCCTGTATACCAATGCGCAAAGCATGGGAAATAGGATGAGCTCGAGATCTGCGTACGGTCGTGGGGATACAATCGCATTGTGATTGCGGAGATGTAGTGAAACAGCTCTCATGACTGAAACACTGTTGTGGAGGGCTATGTCCTTTTTAGGAAAGACAGGCTAGGGAAGCGAGGGGGTGGGGTTGCCCTTTATGTGAGAAAGCAATTAGAATGTACCCAGCTCCACCTGGGGAAGGGAGAAGAATGAGTGGAGAACTTGAGGGTGAGAATTAAGGGGCAGGCTGGTATGGGTGACATTGTTGTGGGGGTGTACTACAGGTAACCAGATAAGGAGGAGGTTGATAAGGCCTTCTAAAAGCAGCTGGAAGTAGCCTCATGGTCCCAGGTGACAGTTTTCGTGGGGGACTTCAATTATCCAGACATCTGTTGGGTGAGGAGCTCGGTCAGGCACGTGCATGCCAAACGGTTCCTACAATGATTTGAAGATAATTTTCTGATGCAGGTGGTGGAGGAGCTGATGAGGCAGGGGGTATTTTTGGACCTCGTTCATACCAACAGGGATGGGCTTGTTAGGGATGTGAAGGTTGGGGGTAGCTTGGGATACAGCGACCATGAAATGGTGGAGTTCAAGATGGAACTTAGTGGAATAAGTAAGGCAAAAAGCAGGATTGCTGCCCTGGACTTTCAGAGAGCAAACTTTGACCTCTTCCGGGACCTACTTGGTGGTATCTCAAGGGCTAAATTGATAGAAGGTAAGGGTACTTATGAGAGCTGGGCAACATTTAAACAGCACCTCTTCCAGGTTCAGGATTGGTGAATCCCTAAGAGTAGGAAATTGGGGAAGGGGAACAGGAGACCTGCATGGATGAGCAAGGAGTTCATTGACAAGATCAAAAGGAAGAGGAAATGTGGAAAAAGGGCCTGACCTCTTCGGAGGAATATAGGGGTGTTGTCAGGGCCTGCAGGAATGCAACGAGGAAGGCTAAAGCCCACCTGGAGATGAAACTTGCAAAAGAGATAGAGGATAATAAGAAGTGTGTTTTTTGTTTGTTTAAGTATCTAAATAGTAAAAGGAAGACTAGGGACAATGTGGGTCCCCTGCTGAACGAGGGGGTTGTCCTGTAATGGGGGGCACTGAGAAGGCGGAGATACTGAATGCCTTCTCTGCTTCGGTCTTTGCTTCAGTGATTCCCCACTGGGACTCCTGGACCGTGGAGGGAGGAGAAAGAGTCTGGGAAATGGAGAGCTCCCCTCTGGTTGAGGAGGGAGTGGTTTAGGAGTGTCTGAGTGGGATCAACATCCATTGGCCCTGATGGGATGCATCCACAAGTGCTGAGGGAACTGGTGGAGGTGTTTGCTGAACCACTCTACCATCTTTGAAAGGTCTTGGAGAACAGGAGAGGTGCCTGGAGACTGGAGGATAGCCAATGTCACTCTGGTCTTCAAGAAGGGCAAGAAAGAGGATCTGGGAAACTACAAGCCAGTCAATCTCACCTCTGTTCCTGGAAAAGTGTTGGAACAACTTGTTCTGGATGCCATTTCCAAGCAATTGGTAGAGAAGAATGTTACAAGGAGTAGTCAGCATAGATTCACCAAGGGAAAGTCATGCAACCTCGTTGCCTTCTATGATGGCATCACCAGCTGGGTAGATGGGGGGAGAGCAGTGGTTGTCATCTACCTTGACTTTAACAATGCTTTTGATACTGTCTCCCATGGCATCCTACTAGCAAAGCTGAGAAAGTGTGGGATAGATAAGTTGACAGTAAGGTGGGTTGAGAACTGGCTGCCTGGCCAAGCTCAGAGAGTGTTGATCAGTGTTGCGCAGAGTTGGACTGGAGACCTGTAACTAGCAGTGTTTGCCAGGGGTCAGTGCTGGGTCCGGTCTTGTTCAACATCTTCGATGACCTTGATGAAGGAATAGTGTCCATCCTCAGCAAGTAAGCTGATGGCACAAAGCTGGGAGGAGTGGCCGACATGCCAGAAGGCTGTGCTGCCATTCAACAAGACCTGGAAAGGCTGGAGAGCTGGGCAGGAAGAAACCAAACAAAGTTTAACAAGAGCAAGTGTAGAGTCCTGCACCTGGGAAGGAACAACTGCATGTACAGTCTGGGGGATGTCCTGCTGGAGAGGAGCTCTGCAGAGAAGGACCTGGGTGTCCTGGTGGATGACAGGTTGACTATGAGCCAGCAGTGTGCCCTTGTGGCCAAGAGGGCCAATGGGATTCTGGCGTTCATTAAAAGGAGTGTGGCCAGCAGGTCAAGGGAGGTTATTCTCCCCCTCTACTCTGCCCTGGCCAGGCTTCACCTGGAGTACTGTGCCCAGTTCCGGGCTCCCTGGTACAAAAAAAGACAGGGATCTCCTGGAAAAGGTCCAGCAGAGGGCAACAAAGATGATACAGGGCCTGGAGCATCTCCCCTTGAGGAAAGGCTGAAAGACCTGGGTCTGTTCAGCTTTGAGAAAAGAAGACTGATAGGAATCTTACAAATGTTTACAAATACCTGAAGTGTGGGAGACAGAGGGATTTCGCCAACCTCTTTTCAGTGGTTTGTGGGGAGAGGACAAGGGGCAATGTCTACAAAATGGATCACAAGAAGTTCTGCGCCAACATGCAAAAGAACTTCTTCATAGTAAGGGTGACGGAAACTGGAACAGGCTGCCCAGGGTGGTTGTGGAGTCTCCTCTGGAGATGTTAAAGGCCCATCTGGATGCCTACCTGTGCAACCTGCTCTAGGGAACCTGCTTTTGCAGGGGGGTTGGACCCAATGATCTCTTGAGGTCCCTTCCAACCCCTCCAATTCTGTGATTTTGTGATTTGTTGATTCTGTGAAGTGCAGGGTCCTGCACCTGGTGAGGAACAACCCCAGGCACCAGTACAAGTTGGGTGCTGACCTGCTGGAGAGCAGCTCTGCAGAGAGGGACCTGGGTATCATGGTGGACAATAAAGAAGCTGAACAACAAGGAAGTCCAACTGGGAGTTGGACTGGATGATAGGTCTCTTATGGGTCCCTTCCAACTTAGGATATTCTATGATTCTAACAGGTTAACCATGAGCCAGCAGTGTGCCCTTGTGGTGAAGAAGGCCAGTGGGATCTTAGCCTGCATCCAGAGGAGTGTGGACAGGAGTGTGGACCTCAAAAGAGGTGATCCTCCCCCGTTCTCAGCTTTGGTGAAGCCACACCTGGAATATTGTGTGCAGTTCTGGGCTCCCCAGTACAGGAGAGGTAGAAACTCTAGAGAGGGTCCAGCGCAGAGGCACAAAGATGATTATGGGATCAGAGCAGGTGTCCTATGAGGAAAGACTAAGAGAGCTAGGGCTGTTTAGCCTAGAGAAGAGGAGAATGAGAGGAGATCTCATCAATCTCTACAAATACCTGAGGGGACCGTGTAAAGAGGATGGAGCCAAAGTCTTCTCAGTGGCCCATGGTAGGACAAAGGGTAATGGGTGGAAACTTCTTTACAGTTTGGGTGACAGAGCACCAGAACAGAACCCAGAGAGGCTGTGGAGTCTCCTACTTTGAAGATATTCAAAACCCATCTGGATGTGATCATGTATAACATGCTTTAGGTGACACTGCTTGAGCAGAGGGGTTGGACTAGATGGTCTCTGGAGGTCCCTTCCAACCTCAACCATTCTATGATTCTGTGATTCTGTGATAAATTTAAGTGTATATACATATATACATATATATATATATATGTATATTATCTACCAGCTTCTCTCTTGAAAACAAAACAAAACAACTGTATCTCTTTGCCATAGTCACCTGGAAAAACATGCATGAGCAGAACTGATCTAAGAGTGAAAACTCAGTTTTCAGAACTGAAGTTATTAGACTTTGTTTCAATTATCTTTTAGTGGGTATATTTTCAGCCCTTAAAATAATTTCATTCCATCCTCCAAAGTCACTCACACTCATTTACTGAGAAAAATATTTAATGAAAGCCAAAGCTTTTACATTAAATATATATACATATAAATGATATATGTTCTTTGATGATTTGATAATGTTTAATAAAGTGGCCAACATATGCCTAACAATTTATGTCCTGTTCACTTCAAGGGAATGAAAATACCCTCAAGGGACATCATTGTGACGGTAGGGGGAGAGCAGGTGGAAAGCATCTGTGATGGCAGCTCTAACCCCATCGGTGCAGACATAACTCAGAGCATCTAGCCCATTCTGTCAGTGCCTATTTTACATGCTTTCAGAGACATAAGGAGGCCAGAATCAGCCATCAGGCTGATGTAGGATACTTTTGCAAAATCAAAGCATGTGTGTAGTCATGGTGAACTCAGATGGCTTGTTTGGTTTAATGGATACACTGTACCAGACTCTGGGCAGCCTTCATTTGACAGTACAGAAATGGAGCTTAGAAAGAATGTTACATGGTTTTAGCTCTTTCCTTGACCTATCCTCTTTAGGATGGTTCAGAACACAGCTGCTGCCTCTCTGATATTCTAGCTTGGATAGAAAGCCTTATGTCTTCATCTACTGATTTTTACCTTACAGATGGAGTAACATAGACTAGCTTTTATGAAGCTCTTGAAGGCTTACTGTTGAATAACTTGGTGCAAAGACCAGTGCATTGAAGGTCAGCCCTTCTGTGGCCAACCTTGTGTTTTCCTTGTTGGGATTTGTGAGGAGCTGGGGATCATACGGTTATAGCACAAGATCCCTGCATGAATAGTAGATTGCAAGAGTCCAGATATCTCCCAATCATCCATCCATTATTTTCTACTTAATAAATTTACAAATATTAAACAGTAACAGTTACTAAGCAGTAACAGTTACTATATGATTTCTGTTATACACAATGATATTTTATATGTAAGAAGAATTCTGTAAGCATTCTGATGAGTTTTTACCCTTGGAACAAGAAATAAACAAAAAAGGACAATAAGAATGAGTTTTAAGCATGGAAGCTAAACCAAACAAATAAATAAATAAATAAATAAAAGTATTTCCACATTAGTTAATTCTTTGTTTTACTCATCCTTTCCATTTATTTTACATTCTGCAAATGTTAAATATATATATATATATATATATATATATATATATATATAAAAGTTGGATACCTGGTCCCATGAAATACTTTGTAGCCTATGAAACTGTAGTACTTTTTAATATATCTTTATAAATACCCATGCCCATATGAATACATTTAGACATTATTACAGTATACTGTAGTACACTACACATTTCATCCAGGGTAAATCCTGCATAATCTATACATTTGTTCTGTAACTACAGTCAAGTAAAGTTATTTAAAAAAAAAAGGGGGAGGGGGGGGGGAAGGGGGAGAATCTCTGACACAGAAAGATCTTCTATAACTCCCACAAAAAGAAATGCTTCTCAGGTTGAGAGAAAGACTTATGTATATGAGAGTGAAAAAAAAAAGGGGGGGGGGGAAATTATTGTAATTTGCATTTATGATGTGATTGCCTCCAGTACAGATTAAGATCAGAACCCCTACTAACATTCACTTTCATAAAGCAGCTTGTGGTACCAGAAAAATGTCTTCTCTTCTGATCCCTGCCTATTGAAAGAATACGCAGAATACAGAGAGCTCAGGATTCAGTGTCAATTAGAGAGCAACTCTCTACAGTTTGCCCCTGTAGTAGACATCAGGCAATAAAAGGTTACCAGCTGGCTTTGGAAGAAAGGAGAATAATATGCTAATAGGGAAATGTGTCTGCTGTTTAGTCTTATTCTATATTTAATGAGATTATTGTAATGTGGCTGCTATTTCAGGCTTGTAAGAACACAGAATACCTAAGGAATATCTTCTTCCCTGAACCTTTGATTTTATGAAGGAGGAAATGCTGACTCTCCATAAAACATCATGTAACCTCTATAACAGTAAAGTCTTAGAGTTTCAGTGTCATCCTGATAAAAGCCTTTAGAATTTGATATTCTGCAGTAATATTACCCTTATACTGTCCCAGAAAAACATCACCCTGAAACACAGTGACACAAGTAAAAAAACTTTTCCAGCCACCCAAACTCAGGAATGGTTAAAAATGTGAAACAGACTATTTTTTTCATTTGTTTCTTAAATGTGTATAAAACAGGATGACCTCTTTAAATCAAATGATTTTTATTCAATTTATTCTTTGATCTGCTCTGTAACTTCAATAATTTCATGATCCCTGATGTATTTGTGCTGTAGATGGCCCTGATAAATCCTGGATAAAGACTAACATCTGAAGTACATTAGATGAATACCCTTCAAATTCAAACCCTGCTATTTGTAAAATCAGAAATTAAATCCTATTCAAAATAATTGCAAGTATATGATCTTGCATTTTTAAAGCTGCAAAACCCAAAGGCTCTGAATGGCTTTGTCCCTTTACTGAGATCACTATCTTATCTAATGGCCTGAAATTGCTCTTCATATAGTCAGCCTGGTTCAAATAGTATAAAATCCTAATTCTGCTAACATTGCACACACTTGTAAAAAAGCTGACTCATAAAGAAGTAAATTTCAATTAAAATCCAAGAGTGAAGCCGGTGCATTGAGAAGTTTGGACATATATACAGAAAGGTATATACTAACTTGCAAGAATAAAATCTAGTCAATAATCTGTTTCAAATGCTAATGTCATGAATGATCAAGGTATTATGTTTGATATAGTAGCTATCATGTTTGATAATAAACAATATCTATCCTAATACCCACCCTAATAAACAATCTCTCTTAAAAGACATTGCCTGATATCCTTCCTCCTTATAATGATCATCTATTTTTCTTGCTATTAATAGGTCATCTGTACAGTTGCATAAAGTTTGTTTTGCAATAGCTACTATTTTTTTTTCCCTCAACCACAATAATTTATTACAACTGACTTTAGTAACAGAAGCTTCTGTATGAAGAAAAACCAAAGAACCAAAGGTTTTTTTTGTTTTTTTTTTTTTTTTATTATTTTTTATGTTGAAACACAAAATATTATTCTACTTGGACATTCACCATGGAGCAGTACAGCCAATAGTTTTCATGAGTCATCACTTCTTTCTGCAAAGCACAAATGTTGTCACATCACAGGAGGTAAAGGACAACCACAATGCTCAGCCTTATGTCCATCAACATTTCAAAACAAAACAAAACAAAACAAAAACAGATTTTAGTCTAACAACTTTGTGCATTTTTCTTTGCTTGTGTTCAATAAGTTGCAAAATTTTGTAAGAAAAAGAAACCAATAATTATCCATTATATTGTCACTTATATTTACATCTGTGAAGGTCCAAATTCATAGTCACATGACATTAAAATCTTTATGTGCTTCAGTTCTAGAAGAACAGCCAGCACAGCCAGGTTTAATTTCTAATCTTTCAATAGGAGGCTTGTCCATTCTCAGATTTTGCTAGACAATTGTTAGACAATTTAATTGCTTGATCAGGCTTCTGAATTTTGCTTGTTGTAACCCAAGTTGCTATAGAAGTTGCTAAGAATCCCAAGTGAATCACTTTTATTTGGTGGTTTATTTAAATTTAAGCACCGGTAGAGGTAAATGCATTACTGAAGTTTCTTAGACTTGCTGAAATGAATGGAGTTATTAATTTAGTCCACCTTTAGTTCCATTCTGTTAACTTACAACTACTAGTTACCATGGCTCATTCTCTCTGACCTGTAAAAATGTTTATCTTTCTTTTCAAAAACTCCGAATATTTTTCAATAACAACATAACATTTTACTTGGAAAAGCTGTTTCTTTCCCAGATAAGAAATGCATCTATTTACATTAGAATCTAGTGAATAAAAACAATTTCTTGATCATGGATTGAAATACAATAGAATTGCTCAAAATCAGAGCTCCTCCCGCCTTGTAGGATCATTGTATATTTTTGCATGTAAGCATTTATGACTTGTTTCCCCTTTTGAAATGGAATCCTTGAAAACTACAGCTGCAACTATGAAAATGCATGAGGAGTTTAGAGTCTTTGTGAGATTTCATTCATCTCCCTTTGACAAGAGAGCAAGTTGTTTGTAAAAAAGCTACATCAGATGGTTATGTTTATGTTGTGCACTGCCATGGTAATAGGTTTCTCGTTTTATCTCAAGGACTATTTTTTTTTCTTTCTTTTTACAGTCCACTTAAAGTTTCAATAGAAGGAGAAGGTTGCATTCCTCCATGTCTGGGAATATTCTATTCATTCAAATTTGAAGTACAACTTACGGACATTTATGAGCATTTTAACTTCTTTCCTATGGGTGGGACAATTAGAGACAATAAACTGTAGTTTCAGTGGTAGAAGTGAGGTACAGTTTACATGAGGGTCATCCTCCCTTGATCTCAAAGTATTACCCAGAAAAGAATAGAAATTTTAGTTCATATACAGAGAGAAAGCATTAGGTGAATATGTACTCTTCTACTGAACAATATAGAGATCTCCTCTGCCTGGGGTCCCTGGAAGACTTGTGAATGTAGTATTAACTAAAACTAGTTTCATACATACTTCTTTGTACCTAAAACTCTTGACAACCTCACAGCTTAAGCCACATGCTGATCTCCAAAGTCTAACGCAAAACAGCAAATATGACACCAACCAAGCATAACGAAACACAGAGAGCAAGAAAACTGAAACAATCATAGACAACGAGTAATTATGAAATCAATGAGCAATTTAGTAAGTCTGGGAAAATACTCAGATAACCTCCCAGACTAAAAAGGCAACATTTCAAATAATACATATCTGTATTAAAAAAAAAAAAAAAAAGTAATGTGGTAATGTGTTAGATCAAAAGGGATGAGCTGATATAGTCATGTTAATTGTCTTCATTGTACTGGAAGACTATTGACTGGCATCACCAACTAAAAAATATAGTAGAGAGCATTAAAAAAAAAAAAAAAAAAAAAAAAAAAAAAAAAAGAAAGCTTTGAAACAAAAAGACATAGACGCAATAAGCTGCACAGAAACCCAGTTAAATCCTCAGTTATGTTGAAATGCTTCTTCAGCCTTGCTTGTTCTTGTATACTTGGACATGCCTCCTATTTCTCAGTTCCTCATTGGTAGCCTAGAGTTACTTCTAGAGTAAGCTTCTAGAGTTACCTGTATACTGTGAAACTTCCCAGGAATGCCATTAGGGTGAAAAAAAAGCTAACATAGATTTAAGGTTTGTTAGTTTGTTGCTTTGCTTTTCCTAACAACATAATAATGAAAATATTTCCTTCAAAGTTTATTATGTCTGTTGCTTTCTTTCATTTTTATCTTTCACTTTTCCTTATTTAAAGTATAAGCTGAGGAAGTTCTTCTTCTTAAAGACATGCATTAAAGTGCCCCAACAATTTAGTCCTACCTCTTGAAAGGAGCACCTGACTATGGACTTTGTTTCCTTATTCCAGAAATTTTAGAAATACAAATCCATTCTCCAGGAACATTTTATTTTGCTTGTGAATATACTGTTCAACAACTGATGTTCACAAACAGATGTTTTGTTTGACTTTTTGCATTATAAATATATCAATTTCCTGTACTTTGGCCTTGTCATATTAAAATATGACAGGCCAGGAGCCATATAGAAGGTTGTGGAAGCTTTAATTCCTTTTGAGTGCACTGTGAAAGTACCATGAAATCTCCTATTTCAGCCAGCTGTGAAAATTCCAGAGGTTTCCTCTGCAGCAAGTGCTGGGTTAAGATAAAACTAGGCAAAATGCCTGAAGAGATACTGAATAGGTTTGATACAAATTATGCTGTCCTGCTGGTTTGAAAGTACACATTAGTAGAATCATTAACCATAATCATCCTCAATTACAAGCACTGTAAGCACACATAGAGCAGACCAATAAATGAAGCCATTGTTTGCATGCAGTGCCCGTAATTTACAAAGACATGGCTACCTCATCCACAGTTTGACACAAAACTGCAATCTCCAACAAAATATTCTGAATTATTTTTAACTTCTAAAATTGATGCATCATTTATGCCTCTCTTTCTCCTAATTCCTATTAAGATACTCATTTTTGCTATGTCTTATCATCCTAGTGCATAAAAAAAATGCATTTTTAGTTTGGAGAGGACTTGGGGTATTTTGTTTTTTCTTGTGAATTCCTGTAAGCATCAGGCAGTGCTCAACTGCTCAGCTCCAAAAGTTTTCTCTCATTACATAATGTTGATATATATACACATCCAAAAGAACAACTGGAAAAGGTACAGGGCATGATAACACTGGAATGGAAGATATGAATAGACTCATCATCCTTTCTGAGTTACCTACTATAGTGTTGCAGTCCTCTACCATTAATGCACATGTATAATGCTAGCACCATAAATGGTCCACATTCAGGTAGAAAGTAGAGGCAGGAGTAAGTTTTAATAATCTATTGTGTGGTGTCAGTAAGTAATATTATAGTGGGAGCTATTACAGTAATCTTTAAATTGTCTCTCACAACTTTCTTGAATTAAATGACTGTTTTGAAAAATAATTTGTTATGGTAATAGGTAGATTTAAAAAAAAACCCTCCTGGTTTCACTGAGTACGTAAATATGTCTTTTGTACTTGCATATAATATACATTACTGCAGGTAGGGCTGATTACCTACACTTACAGTTGCCAGGTATTTTACAATAGAAGAGCTTATTTTCAGTTGCTCATATCTTTGCATATGTTACATATTTGGGTTAACTTTTCTCATGCTTTTTCTGCCACAAGACCAGAGTATTTTTCACTGTTTGGTTAAAAATTTGGTTTAGTTACTTCAGGAGAGAGATTAACATGGTTAATTCAATCTTCTGCCTACCTGAAGTCTTAGGTACTTTCATGTCCTCTCAAGACTTTCTGAAAAAGAAGATTTGAAGGTAATTTAGGGTCAGGTTTGCACATTTTGTTGTCCCTGGGAGGAAAAAAAAAATAAAAAATCAAAAGGTAGCCAATTTATAACATTTTTAAAAACGCAATTTGAAATGAGTTGGAAACAATTTAAGATTTCAACAGATAATATACTCTGAGGAACCCCCACTGACTATGCCAAATGATGAATTTTTCCAAAAACTGGTGTTTTTAACTCCTATAGAGCTGGCTTTGAAATTTCCTGAGTAGTCACTTCCTGACAAGCTGTTGAGCCGTAGTTTTTATGCTATCCCAGATGTCCTGCATTTGACCCAGGCTTTGATGTGGTAGTTGCTTAGCGATTGATATCTGCTCAGTTAGAAGGAAGCAGAGAAAAGTGAAGCATAAACGTGCATCTGAAAGTCGTGTAGCACTGGTGTTTGTAGCGGATGTCAGCTCTGTTTCTTACTCTGTGTAGAAAGTCTTCCAATGGTGAAAGTCTTCCATGGGTGCCAGCAGGCATGCTTTGTCGCATGGCCAGATTGGTAAATGAAGTGTCAGTTTATTGAAGATTTTCTGATGAGACACATCATGTGCAAGAACAGGGGAGCACTGGAGCAGGGAGCACAGAGTAGTGATAAATCTTGTGCTGAACTGTAGGAGGCAGATCTTGGATCACAGATACCCTACCACTAAACTTCTTCAGAAAGTGCAAGGAGCAAGAGAATGAGACTCACCACCCATGAAGTTTTATCTTAGAAAATCTTCCAATAAGTTATTCAGTAAGTCTCTCTCTCACACACACAAAAAATAAATAATTAAATAGACAAACAATTTAAGTTCTCTAAGCCCAGTTTGAACACAATGTTTGACCATGAGGTTTCTTCAACAGAAACTTGTAGACTAGTAGTATAGGACTCCTGAGTCTCATGACACAGATTAGAGTCCTCTGATTTATTCTTTTCTACTTTAGGAGGAAGTTATGACAGCAAGCCAAAACTAGATCAGCACAATTTGATACAATTGGAAGCCTTTTAAGTAACTCTTTCCAAAAAGCTTTGGGAACATATAAAAGACCTTTGGCCATAAGCATAGCTGTTTCTGAATTTAGCAAGTAGTTACTGTAAACAGAAAATTTAAGCTCCACATTCTTTTTAGCTTTACATCATTGCTGAACAGATTTCAGCATAATAATCATGTTATTTATTGCTTGGTCAGAGTTAAGATTAGTTTGGCAACACAGAAGGAATAGCTGAGAATATGAGATGTGGTTACGAATGACTTCCAGGGGCTTTTTGGAAGTAGTAGTCTTTAAATTGAATCAGGAAGACATCATTTGATATTGTGTGTGGGGATATCACTTGATATTGAGTGGGGGGATAATATGTGGGCTGATATATTTTTGGAAAGAAAAAAAATGAATTGCTGCTGTTCTTGACTTTGATGATTAGTTACTGAATCATTCTGATTTCACTCACAACATGTAAAGTATTATCTCCTGGGAGTTTAGGGTAATCCCAAGGTCAGCAGAAAGCTTAACTCAAAGCCAAACTCCTGATCATTATTCAAATATGGAATAGTTTTAGCTATCTCAAGAATATCAGACTTTGCCCTAAGTTATATAAGCCCACCTTTAACTGAAATTCTGTAGCTCACGTTATCTTGCAAATATTGCAAATATCACGTTATCTTGCAAATATTAATTCCTATGGGAATTAAAGAAGAGAAGGGGAGGCCTCAATACCATAATATCTGTTTAGGTCAAACCTTTCAGTTATTCCTTAAATAAATCTCTTCTTGTCACAATCTGGTCAGATCAGTCATGAATGTCATGCTATCGTTCTGTTAAAAAAGTCAAAAGTTAAGGTCTTAACTAATAATTGACAAAAATGGTGGGGTTGAATTATTCTATTATTTTCAAAGGCATTTCACTATTTAAGAGTGCTTGCAGAACCTAAGAGTTTGAGATTCAAAAGAGTAATGACAAAATCAATTTATCAGTGCAACAATTGTACTAGTGTGCAAACAAAACACACTTAGAATAAGCCCTGACTCTTCCTGGGTTACATTGTTTTTTAACAGAGCTGGCTACTCTTTAAGAATGTTTTCCTTAGAGCACAAGAAGTCTTCATCACCCTGAGTAAGAAAATGGTAAGGAGGAAAGACAAATGGGATGGCTGAGCAAGGACCTGTTGGTCAAACTGAGGCACGTCAACTAATGCACAGGCAGTGGAAGCAGGGACATGTGTCCTGGGAAGAGCACAGGGATGCTGTCCAGATGTGCAGGGATAGGAACAGGAAAGCTAAGGCACAGATGGAACTGAGCTTGGCAAGGAATGCAAAGAAAAATAAGAAGGGATTCTATAGATACATTGCTCAGAAAAGAAAGGCCAAGGAGATTGTACCCCCTCTGATGGATGAGAAGGGTGAACTGGTAACAACAGACATGGAGAAGGCGGATGTACTCAACTACTTTGCCCCAGTCTTCAGTGGCAGTCAGGCTTACCATGTCTCTCATTTCCCTGAACCCATAGATGGAGGCTGGGGAAGCAAAGTCCCAGTTCTGTAAGGGAAGAGGAAGTTTGAGATTACCTGATGAAACTGAAAAAGTACAAGTCTATGGGACCTGATGACATGCATCCCAGCATCCTGAAGGAATTGGCTTACAGAACTACCAAGCCTCTCTTCATCACTTTTGAAAAGTCTTGGCAGTCAGATAAAGTCCCTGATGACTAGAAAAAGGGAAATATCACTCCCATTTTTTAAAAAGAGTAGAAAGGAGGATCTGGGGAACTACAGACCAGTGAGCCTCATCTCTGTGTCTGGCAAGATCATGGAACATATCCTCCTGGAAGCAATGTCAAGGCACATGCAAGACAAAGACGTGATCCGACACAGCCAGCATGGCTTCACCAAGGGCAAATCATGCTCCTTGACAGGAAGTAGAGAGTAATTTCTTTTCTCTCTCCATGTGCTTCAGCATGGCCCTTGCTTGTTTTGTTGTTGTTGTTGTTGTTGTTTTTGTTTATGTTTTTCCTCTTTTCCCTTTAATTAAATTATCTTTATTTCAACCCATGAGTTTTTTTGTTGTTTTTCATTTCCAGCATATTTTCTTCTTTCTCTCTTCTTCTAAGGAGGGGGAGTGAGAGAGCAGTTGTGGTCGAGTTCAGCTACCAAGCAAGGTAAAACCACCACACTGGGTCAGGGCAATCCCAGGGATGAGTACAGACTGGGAGAAGAACTCATTGAAAGCAGCTCTGCAGAGAAGGACTTAGGGGTTCTGGTGGATGAAATGCTTGACATGAGCCAGCAGTGCATGAATGCAACCCAGAAGGCCAGCTGAACCCTGGGCTGCATCAAGAGAGGAGTGGGCAACAGGTCAAGGAAGGTGCCTCCCTACTCTGTCCTAGTGAGGCACCACTTGGAATACTGCATCCAGGTCTGGAGCCCCCAGCACAAGAAGGGGCAAAAGAAGACTTTTTAGAGAAGGTCCAGAGGAGGGCCGTGAAGCTGATCAGAGAGCTGGAGCACCTCTCCTATAAAGAAAAGCTGAGAGAGCTGGGGATGTTCAGCCTGGAGAAGAGAAGGTTATGGGGTGACCTTATTGCAATTTTACAGTACTTAAAGGGGGCTTATATAAAAGATGGAGAGCAACTTTTTTGCTCAGTCAGATAATGACAGGACAAGGGGGTTAAACTCATGAAGAGAAGATTTAGATTAGAGTTTAGGAGGAAATTCTTCACTCAGAGGTTGGTGCAGCACTGGAACAGGCTTCCCAGAGAGGTTGTTGATGCTCCATCCCTAGAGGTGTTCAAGACAAGGTTGGAGCGCAACCTGAGCAAACTGATCTAGTGGGTGGCATCCCTGCCTATTGCAGGGGGGCTGGAGTTGGATGATCTTTAAGGTCTCTTCCAACCCAAGCCAGTCTATGATCCTATGATTCTATGATTCTATGATTCTGTGATTCTATGATCCTATGATTCTATGATGTTAGTGGCTGTACAGAGAGACCACTCAACTCATAGCTGTCAGTTTCCCTACAATTCTCACCTAAAAGTAGTGGTCCCACTTCCCCATCAACCCCAAAGCAGTTTTAAACCTGCTTAGCCCCTGAGCTCTTCCAAGATCCCAAACAAAGATGTACTTTGAGCAACGTAAGAGGGATCTGCATGGATTCATAGCAAAGGATTATATTTGTCCTTTAATTAACTGTTTAATGTAGTATAGGAAAAACTGTGGTTTTTTAGTAGGTCCTGAATTACAAGATTTCTATTAGGCTTATGTAAGTTCAATTGACAGATAAAACTGCTCTCATGACACAGTCGGGAGTAGTGTACAAAAAAAAAAAAAAAAAAAAGCGATATCACTTTCTGCAAATATTTGCCAAAGACTTACTAAAGGACTCTGTCAAGCTTGCATGCTTTTTTATTAATGGTTATCACGCCCCTACTAGGCATTCCTGGAGCTGAAATGTTTCCATCACATAGCTCAATAGAATGTCTGGCTGTAGTTTTGCTGAGAGGGATGGCATCTTTTAAATGACCCTCTAGGCACCTAGACTTCAGATAATGGCAAATGCACTCATATTCAGAACCGAGGAGGTGGCACATGGTTAACAGAAGGGGCTTAGCCGAACAAAGACAAACACCCATGCTTAGCAATGATAATGGGAAAAGAATCTATTAAGAAAACCAGCGTTGAACTGTGCAGATCATGATATCTCCATGGAAAGAAATCTGAAATCACGAAGAATGAGTTGTAAAAAGCTCTGTGTATCTGTATCCTTATCTTAAATGCTATACTGAAAAATTCTTAAGTTTGCCAATCCCAATGGAAAAAAAAAAAAAGCAAGAAAAGGCCTTCCCATGATTTTCTATTATTTCCTACTTCTAAAACCAATGAAAATATTACGAGTATGTGAGTTCTTTTTCTCTGGGCTCTGAATCTAAGACTTTGGAGGTATCTGAAATCATAATTTTTTTTTTTAACGTTGTCTATTATTTGAATTCCAAAATGGAACTATGTTACAAATTTCTAATTTTTGTTATACTTGTCTTACTATATAAGATCTACAAGAACTGATAAGAAGATAAAAATTTATTTTTCCTAAGATATTCCAATAAATATTATTTTCAAATTGGCTTCTAATAATAATAATACTAATAATAACAACAATAACAATAATAATGATCTCAAAATAATTAATTAAATACATTTTTTTTGAATAATAAAATTATATTCCAGTCATTTGACAAAGGTCACAAAACTGTCAAATGTTCTTCATCATGGGGGAGCTCTAGGGGCCTGAGGTCTGTGATTCCCAATGAATGTGAATCCATATCTTAAAACCCAGATGACTTGGTGGAAGAAGGATTCTCAGGATTTCTTATCTTCCTGGAAATCCTGGTATCATTAGTATTGAGAGTCAACACTGTGGTATTGTTTCAGAGTTGTGGCTTCCCATTCATCAGACACAAATTAAAATAACGGTTGTGTTTTTTTCCAAGTCCACTAAATTCAATATAATTACAAAAACATTCCTCTTTTGCTTTTAATGATGTTGAACATTTGAAAGACATATCTGAAAGACATTTACTGACTAAACTGATAACATAGCTATTAAAAAGGCAAATATGAGTGGGTAGTACAAATTTACTCCTACTCATAGGAGTTTTAATTCCATTCAGTCTCTATCCACTATCTTTGCCAAATAGTCTCCACTTTTGTAACCCGTTTGCTTTTCAACCTAGTTTCCTACAGATAAAAAGTATATATGATAATTACTAGCCATGCACATGTCATGTGTCTGGTTCACCTAGTTTCAAGCATATCTGAACAAGCAGAATGGATTATAAAGATAATTATAATCCTATAAGACATATGAAGAAGTATGAAGAGCATACTTGCAAGTGTCAGAATAACAAACAAAACTTCAATCAGTTCTCTTATCTCCTTAGTCACCTAACATAAATAAATAAATAAATAAATAATAAAAGACACTGGCTCACATGCCCAAGGAAGTATTTATATTCTTTTGTATTTCTCAGAAAATGGCAAGCTTGCACTCAATTTGCCCTGAGGTTAACATCAAGCATTTCCAGAAACACATTAGAAAGGAGCAATTTTTTTTCAGTATGGATATGATTTGTAATAAACAAAGAAAAGATCTAGAAGTTAGACACTTCACTGATGGTTTTGTGTTTTGTTGTTGTTGCTTGTTGTGTTTTTTTGTTTGTTTGTTTTGAAATAAATCCATGAACATCCATGCCAAGGGAATATTTTTTCTCCTCTGAGCTACTGTAAAATGTATGAGTTATCTATTTGTCATCTAAGCCTACAGAGCCCAGTCACATTATCTGATAGTAGCACAATAATATCCTCAATAGCTGACATCTAGATAATTATACCATCCTCATCACTGGCTGTTATTAAAGAAATTCCATGAGAGATAAGCCCAGATCTCAGCAAGCTTTTCTGGAGAAAACGACAAAGCATACAGACATAACTAAATAATTCTACAATCAGATTTGTAATTATGACAGGCAGTGAAGAAGAAATCAATCATCAGCACGCTCACATAGAACTGAAAGACACCTACAAGTAGAAAATAAGAGAGATCGGTTGACAAGATTCAGTGTTTCCTTCTACTGAAATCGATTATATGCTGCAGTGATATCTTCCATGAGCAATCAGTTGTTTTAGGAGAGGGTGGAGGGAGGTTGCTTGTTTTTGTTTCTTTGTTTTTTTGCTTCTCTTCTTTTGTTTATTAATTGTAGGAAATAAAAGAGAACATAAAAGGGGATTTCAAGTTTGCAGTTTAGTCATTTTATTAAACATTCAGCATAACAAACAAAAATGGAGCAGAGTTCAAACTGACACCACTAAAGTATGAAAGAATCTAAAAAATAAGCTGCATACCCATGATAAAGCTTGAATAACCAGCCTACTTTCTTTCTGTCATCCCTTATAAACATTATGTTTTCAAATTATGGTTACAGCTCCTGTACAGCACCACAGAATAAAATATGGCAGTTTGCTGGGCCTATTTTATCACTCTACATTAAGAATTATAACCTTATATCCTTATCCTAGGTTATCCATATAAGCTAGATCAAGTAAGTTTCACAGGGCAATATTCTTTGTTTTGTTAGTAGTGAATACTTAAATGATCTAAATACTTTTGCACAAGCTCTCTTTCACTCCCTTATGTGTATTCTAGATATCCAATATCTCAATATCTTGATATTACAGAGAGACCAAAAGAGAACGATTTCTTTTTCTCTGTACAATACTAGCTTCCATCCCTTATTTTGGATCATTTTTTCCCAAAGAAGTGATTATTGACTATATCTTATACCTAATCTATTTTAGGACGGAGTAAAGTTTGTATAAATACATTGGTTTTTGTGTGTGTGTTTTTGTTTGTTTGTTTGTTTGTTTGTTTGTCTTTGTTTTTTCAAAGTCACAATTGCCACTTGATAGCACACAGTCTGTAAGGAAGCTGTTGCCACCTTAAAATTGTCATATTCATTGAGTTTTTCTCTCCTGGCAGTTAGACATTCTGCCCTTTTGTAAGGATTACCCTGCATTATAATTCAGCGTCCATGTATCCAAAGAAATGCAGACACAGACTGTAAGGCAGAATTCTCTAGGAAATTCACCATGGGACTGTATGGCTCATTTAGACTTGTAATTTACTGCTTGAGAAATTATAGTACAGCAGTGATATGAGAGTCCACACTTCTCAAAAGCTATAGTTTATAAATCAAAGATCATGGTTATTTTGCTAACTTTGAAGAAAAAATTAGCTACAGGATCAAAATAGATAACACTGCCAATGACATTGGGAGTACTGAAAGGAAGGTTGTGATCAAGTCTTGCATTTATGTCTGAATGAGTCAGGTCCTGGGTTATATTACTCCCATCTGAGAGGATTAGATATAAGAAGTAAGGTTCCCCTGTATACTTCATGCTTTTATATCCAGGACAGTTTTGCCATTCTGTGTCTGTGAGATTTATGATGACCCTGTAAATGACAACAGGCTGAGTTTGTGCATGCTGTGGCTCTCAGGTGTCAGCAGTTCAGTTCACTGATTTGGCAAATCCCTGTAGAGTGCTCTGTTACAACATAAACAACTGATAGTAGGGTAGTATGTGCCCCATGAGACCAACCACCACAAAATGTGCATTGCCCATTGCATATTGTTTTGATCTTATGAACTTTACTTCAGTGGGTCACACCTCTTTCAAAGCTCCCCAACAAATGAAAAAAAAAAAAAAAGGAGAATTGTTATCAGAAAGTGTTATATTTTATTTTCTATAAAGTTCCCTCTGTCCACAAATAAGAAGACCTGATCTATCCCTCCTCCAGTGCAGTTTTTGAAAAAGAAAAACAAAACCAACAATAATAAACAACAATAGAGAGAACAGGCAACTCCCTCCCCCACAATAACTTTGGTCAATGAATTCCAAATGAATGAGTATCACCAAAGTCAGAACTGGTGTCTGCATGTTTGGTCTAAATTCTTTTTTTTTTTTTTTTTTTTCCTTTAGTTATAAAACTTTTCCTAAAACACGTGGGTAAGATGGAATGTTTCCATATTACACTTAATCATTTCTAGAGTGCATTTCTAGTACTCATTTCTTATTTCTTACTGGAAGAATTTTCAAGTTATTCTCTTTAACTTTTATATATATACGCCTAACTAAGCTATAAATATATATACATATTTTTATAGCTTAGCTATGCATTTAAAATATTTTAGAAACTCTTTATTCTGATTGTTTATATTGAATGGGTGTAAAATGGGTGTATGTTTAATTCATTAATTTCAAACCATAGTTTTAGTTAATATTTAGTATTGCTCCAGTCAAAAAAGTGCCAAATATTAATATTTACATACTTCCCTGAAGAAAACAGTTAGCAAGTATTTTTTTTTCATTCTTTTTTTGTTTTCCTAAGAAGATAATTTTATATGAGAAGAATTTGTTCAATTTAGTTTTTGTTTTTGTTTGGTTTTGTCTGTTTCTTTTCTTAATTTGCTGTTAAATCTTCAGATTTATTTATTTATTTATTTATTGGGGGGGGGGGTGAATATCTGTTGTTGGTATTTTGTTTGTTTGCTTTATTGGACTTTGTTAAAAAATTTTGACTGCATGCATGCCACATCATGTAAAAGTTCTTCAACTATTTTGGTCAAATATGATACCTAAGGAATCCAAAAAGACAGTATTTTAAAAATATATTTTTTTAAAGTGTTAAAAAAAATATGGGTGTTAAAAAAATATATTTTGAACTTGTTATAAGGAGGATTAATTTATTGCAGAACTTGTTTTTTAAAGGAAAACAAGTCAATTCTGAAAATGCATGGATTTATGAAAAAGTGTCAAATGTGACAAATGTTACAAATACGACATATGTGACAAATGTAACACAGAGTTAAATTTCAGGGAGAAATTTCAAAATCAGTGAAACATTCTTGTTTTTCCTATTTGCTAAGTTTAAAATTCTAACTTAATAAATAAAATTCTAACTTAATAAATAAAATTAAACTTAATTTAAAATTAAGTTTAAATTATTAAAAGTGTTTTTAAATATCTAGTTATTTTTCCCATTATACAATAAAATAATTTTTATATTTAAAAATGTTTAACAAATATTTAAAATATTTGTTAACAAACATTAGTTGAGGCTTCAGGTAGATTGTTTAAAAATATAGACAAAAATATTTCAAGCCCTCTGAGTTTCTTTTATTTAAAACATAAAAATATAATTTTACATATATGTATATATATTTTTATTTGGTGAGAATACACATTTTCTGATATTATGGTCTTTCACTACCATGTCACTAGAAGCAAAAGTGTTCTCCTTGCTTGCAGGGAAGAAAACAAAAATAAATAAATAAATAAATAAATAAATAAATAAATAAATAAATAAAACAAAACCCTTCATAATCTTTTCACTTAATGTGTTAGGCTGAGTGCAAACAAATGATTCACATGAAGAAAGCTTAGAAATTAAGAAATGGTAGCATAGTACGGTATAGTGTAGTAGGATATGGTATGATTATTATTTTGTCCCATTTTGTCCCATAATAATAGGATCCATCTACTACCTTCCTGGGGCAGCATCTCTTTTTAATGGTAATTATAAAACAGGTCCTGTAGCTTAGGACACCAGTTTTAGGCTTGATTTCAAATTACCTGACAAGACAGCATTTAATCCGTTTAAGCCTGTATTTTTTTCAGACATAACTTTGATATTTCAGGTCTTTATAAAGTTGGGAAACCAGCACTTCCTTGTCTCAGGGTGTGTAGCAATAGCATAATGTTTGACAAATGGAAATATAATGTTTGACAAATGGAAGTTATGTATTCCTATTAGTTATGTTTCATCTTCCAACAGCTCCTTTCACAGCACAATGTCTAGCACTAACACTGAGGAGTCAGTCTACATGTCACCCTGTACACCCTCACAGGAAGAGACAGCTCCTCCATGGGGAGGTTCATGGCATGGTAGTCACCAATTCATTTACACGCCTTCTCTTTTGCATCTGAACAACCCTGTTTTCTGTTGTTCTATGTGTCAGTCAACATCTAGAAAGCCTAGAGAGCCTACCCTGGCTTGAGAGGCTGGGTATTTTTGGCAGTTAGATCCCAGTCACATTAGATTTGCAAACAGGGTTTATGCTAGCATCTTTCATTGTTACTTTCCATTATGGGTTTTAATCAATCTTTATCACAGGAGGATTGTGATCTTTGTTTCATATATACTGACACTTCAGTTAATGCCCCTCCCCCAGATCCAATATGGATTAAGAGTAAAGTAGGGCCCGCAGTTATAGAAGTACACAGCCAAACTTGCAGAGATTTTTCATCTTTTTGTACAACATATATAAACACCTTGTCAACAAATATCTTTCCTAATATTCAACTACTTCATTCTCAGTTTGAGTGCTGAAAAGATATTCTTCACTGCTGCACTGTGTTTATAGGACTACACTGAAATGCAATACTATTTAGGAATGGCTTAGTATATTAAAAAGGTCAGATGTACATTTTTATCTGATATTATCTTTGCTAAGATATTCTTGTAACATCAGTAATTCTGTACCTCCTTCAAATTGTTTTGACAGCTTTATCAATGTTGAGCCATTGATATTACTCTGCCATTAGATATTACTCTTTGTGAAAGTCTAAAATATTTTGGTAATTTTTTTTTTTCTCTTTTTCAATGTACTATATTTCTTCAGCATTAGAGAGGTTGAAATATTTACACAAATGTCAGATACCACAAAACTGAAACAATTGATTCCTTCAGACGGATTTCATGGTCTTTGTAAAACTGGATTGTTCCAGGTATTTACTTGTATTTTTAAATGCAGGATCCAATCCAAATTTCACTCCCATGTACATTAGCTCTAACCTTTTCTAATCTGATCTTATTTTGTGGATATTAATATCTGCTGCAGATATTTATTTCATTACCAACTACCAAGATCAAAAGTAGTCAGTGTCAAAAACATTCATTGAAAATGTGTCAAATATGTTTGTAACTATTTTTTCTGATAAGTGATCTGAAAATACCAAACAGATTGATATTGCCAATTGTTTTAGGTACAGATCTGAACAAATAGAAAATTAATGTATGCACCATGTAAGCATTATGTGGCTGAACAAACCATTAAAAAAAAAAAAAATTGGCGTGTTGTAGGCACCAAAACTATATTAAAATGCAAAATTTATAGCACATTGAAAAGGTAAAATATATTACATTAAGCAGAAAGAAACAGCTCTCCTGACAGAAGGACTTGTTCCATTCCAAGTCAAACTTGCTCATCCTCATTCCTCATAAAATGTAATTATTAGTCAGGTTGAAGACAAGTCTGACAGAAATGGTGTACTTTTTTCTAGAGGGCAGTCAGATCTAGGGTCTGGTGAGTAACACCTGAAAATAAATTGCAGAACTTCTCTGCATATAAGGAATTCTTATGCTATAGTAAGAAGTAGAAGTGATTTCTGAATCTTTTCCAGTATTTTTAGTAGTATGGGTGTAACTGAATGCAGAAATTAACCTTGTATAATTTAATTCTCATAAAAAATAATAGAGGTATTTTGCATCAATTAAACATGAACTGACTCTTTGATTAATGTTGTTAAATGAAATATAACAGATGATCATTATTCATAGGTTGAAAAGGGGGCCTTGGCTTGACACATACAAACAGAAACTTCAGTTAAAAGTCTGGAGGGTTTTTATTAATTTCCCTGAACTTGATTAGGAATTCAGTATATGGAAAGCAAATTCTGCAATGAGATTTTGGTACACTATATAGAGCTAGGTTCTAGTGCAGATTTTAAAACCTTTAGACAGAATTTATACACCTTTCACAGAATCACAGAATTGTCTAGTTTGGAAGAGACCTCAAGATCATCAAGTCCAACCTCTGACCTAACACTAACAAGTCCTCCACTAAACCATACGATAATTCAACATCGAAATGTCTTTTAAAGACCTCCAGGAATGGTGACTCCACCAGTTCCCTGGGCAGCCTATTCCAATGCCTAACAACCCTCTCAGTAAAGAAGTTCTTCCTAATATCCAGCCTAAAACACCCCTGGTGCAACTTTAGCCTGTTCCCCCTAGTCCTGTCACCAGGCACATGGGAGAACAGAAGAACCCCCACCTCACTACAGCCTCCTTTAATGTACATATGAAGACCGATAAGGTCGCCCCTGAGCCTCCTTTTCTTCAGGCTGATCAAACCCAGCTCCTTCAGCCGCTCCTCGTAGGACTTGTTCTCTAGACCCCTCACCAGCTTCTGGACTTACTTGAGCACCTCGATGTCCTTCTTGTAGCGAGGGGCCCAAAACTGAACACAGTACTCAAGGTGCGGCCTCACCAGAGCCGAGTACAGGGGGACAATCACTTCCCCAGACCTGCTGGCCACACTGTTTCTTTTCACTGTTGCAAGCCAGGATGCCATTGGCCTTCTTGGCCACCTAAGCACACTGCTGGCTCATGTTCAGCCAACTATCAACCAATACATCCAGGTCCTTCTCTGCCAGGCAGCTTTCCAACCACTCATCTCCCAGCCTGTAGCTCTGCTTGGGGTTATTGCACCCCAGGTGCAGGACCTGGCACTTGGCCTTGTTGAACTTCATACAGTTCATCAGTTTTGTTTCATCTATAAAAGAATGTGGAGAGCAAACTAATCTTAGGAAACAACCTTTTCATACTTAATACCAACCTTTTCACACTTAATACTTAGATCCATTAGATTACTGATTTTAATATTAATCATTACCAATCAAAATAAATTATTCTAGTTATCTTAGTGAAAACCTCTGCCCAACAAGCACTAATAATAAAAATGGTATGCTACAAACAATAATTAATTTCCAAACAATTGTGCCATGTGAGATGGTTTTTGATACTCAGTTTCTTACAACTAACAGTCTGATGGATACTAATATCTGTGGACAGCATGGAGGGAGTACTCCTTAAAACAGACCTTTTTAGAGGGGTTAAATCAAAGTTTAATTGAAGTTTAATTACCTGTCATCATCTGGTGAGGTGTGGTAAGCAGCTGCAAGTATTAACACCTAAAAGTAGCACATACAGCTGGATCTGAAAAAGGACATCTTGTCATGGTCTTTACCTGTGTCTGGAATAAGACAGAAAATAAGTGAAATTAGTGCCATCTCATTTCAAAATCAATTGTAAACTCACTGTCTAAATTATTAATTGATTAGTGATGTACTATCTCAAAAAAAAAAAAAAAAAGCACAGAAAGAAGACTTCAGAGAAGTATTGTGGATAAATAAAAGTACAGATAAAAGTACAGAAACATTTAGCCATTAGGATGGTTTAAAAATATTGTCCTCTAAAACTTATAGGGTACATAGAAAAGAAGAGATTTGACAAAAGTCACTCAATTTGGAAGTGACTATAAATAGTTAAGCTATTTTCTTCATTTGCTTGTGATTTTCTGTGGTGTACATTTAAATACAAGGAAAATTGCAAATTGAACTGAAGAAGTTTGTGGTGTTTTTTTTTTTGTTTTGTTTTTTTTTTTTTGTTTGATTGATTGTTTTCAATTGAAACATGTGTGTGATTTGAGGGAAGAAGGTTCAATTCAGTTTACAGAGACTGAATTTGTCTACTTGTGCAATGGGAACTCAAGCCAGTAGAGGTGTTGAGCATCATATTAGGGTGTCCCCTGCTGTTCCAGAATAACAATTCTGCTCATATGTCAGAAGGCATTTATCAGCAGTTTGTGGGCAGGTGAAATTTGTCCTTTTGTAATGGCAATTAATAGAATAGAATATTATAATTATTAGAATAATTAGAATTCTATTCTAATAGAATAGAATATTCTAGAATAACTGCATTTTATCTATTTGCCTGTATTTTTCAGTAGAATAGCTTCCTAGACTTCATCAATCTCATTTTAACAGATTGAAAGAACTTACATACCAAGTTATAATGTTTTATCCCACCTTGAAAATTTGTTCTCCTGTCTGTATTAGCCATAATAAATAAACACGGATAAAATAAATTATTCACATTGCAAAGTAACTTGAACAACTCCTGCAACAAACCCTCAAAGAATTAGACATTTATAAAGATAATCAAGTATCTACAATTACATCAGATACAACGTATCAGTTTCTCTCCTTGAATTTCCTGTTTTGCAGGACTTGCTCAAGAGGAAGTGAGGGCTAGACTTATAGGAAGACCCTCACCACTGTGTAAAAAATTCTACTGCTACTAACATGGCATCTAAAGTTTACCCTGAAAATATTTGAATAACTAGTAACATTGGTGAAAAATAAATAAATAAATAAATACCCACTATTACTGTTTTCCTGTACCACAGAACAATGTATGGCAGATATTGTGTATCTATTCCTCAAGGTACACATGAGGAAGTAAGGAATTTTCCTTTCCTACAGTAGGATTATTTTTTTCTTCCATGTGTTTCCCCAGGGTTCTTAATGACTCTGTGTGAATCCCAGTTATTGTGCAATTGATCCCAGAGGAGATAATATAAAAAATGCTCCAAAACAGGAAGTACTGTGCATTTCACATTTAATGTCACAGACTAATATATTCATGAGATAATATAAAATTGTACCTATTTCGTTCTCAGAGACTTTCAATTAAATCTTTTTTTTTTTTTTCCTTTTGTCTGTGGTAACATTAGGATGGCAGTAGCTGAATAGTATCAAATTTATTTTCATCATGCTTTGTCTGTGGAGGTGCGATATGTGTAATTGAAAGTTTGACCATCTTTTCATTATAAGAAGACCAAGCTCATCCATCAGTGACAGAAGAAGGAAGTTGGTGCCATATATCAAGCGTCATTTAGCACATGCACATCATTCACAAAGATCAATTATTGTAATATTTATTTTAAAAGGCACAGGTTGGGACCAAGAAAGTGAGACATCCATCTTTATCAGTTGCATACCTTTAATTCCTAACTGTGTTAACTGCAAATTTTTTGGTACAGCCAGCCACACTCTGAATTTTGTACAAGTAATAATTTTTAATTATATTTAGACATATCTCAATTTATCTTCATTGTTCATCTCATAGAATTCAATAAATTCTTGTTTTATGAATCCAGTCAGAAACTCCTTGCTGAATAACCTCAGTAACAGCAAGCTGTTGTTAGGCAAGAAGAGACTATATCAGCTGACTTACTGCTAAAGCAAAAGTTAAAAAAAAAAAAAAAAGTTAAAAAGCTATTAATTTTCCACACCCCTCAGTACCTCTTCACAGGCTAAACATTAGGTCTTTTCCTTCTCAGTGCTCTTTGCTATAACAATAATCCATATATTAGAAACATGTCAGAAAACAGAATAACATTCCGAATACCAGTTAAAATTTGAAGTGATTTTCTGATCAATTAATTTTCTTTTCATCTACTTATAACTCCCTGCAACCAACCCTACTCCACCTATTTCCTTTCACCTGCTCTTTTCTCTCCTAGCTTGTCCTTCTTTGCCGGAGGAAGCCTGAAATTTAATGTCAGGGAAGCCTGCTGCTAGCTTTGATGTTAATAATTTGCACAAATTGACAACAGATATAATCACTTTTTAAGTGTTATCAAGAACAGCTGCTGTGAAGAAAGTCAATGTGTAAGACGGGGAGGAAAGGTTGCTGGTGGAAAGTGGGGGTGGGGTTATTAAACATGCACATCCACAGTCATACCACTGGATTAACTGTCAGATTCTCTGTCCTGCATTTCTGCATTAAAAGATAGCTAGAAAGGCAGTAGCTATCACCCTACTGAGAAAACTGATAACACAGAAATTTAATAAATGAAAGCTCAAAACTCCTAAACAGTCATAGAATAGACTAGATATATATAGGGGGAAAAAAAATGTCAGAAGATTCCACTGAAGTCAAAATTTAACCCATTTAAAGAAAAGCACAGAATTAAAAGGGGGACAAAAGTTACATTTTTTTTAATACACAGTTCTCCCACAAATGCGTTTTTGTATAGTATGTATATGTGTATGTGTACATGCATGCCTGTAAATCTGATTATATATCTAGTCTAGTACCCTCATGCCATGTGTGTTAGAGTTGCTCTTAACTGCAGAGAAGTTGAGGGGGACTTTTACAATTGCCTTTTTTGGGAGTAAGAGGAATGGTAGAGAACTGGTAGAAAGACAAACACCTCTCAGAGGTTCTCACCCTGCAGTCTGAGTCAAAAGCAAAGAGAATATATATATAAATAAAGACTTACCTTCCATCAGTGCTGGCTCATTTAACTACCTGGTGTTTGACAGACTGAGGGGACAAAGTCTGCTTATTCCCTAAACTGAATTACTATTTACCTTAGTGGGATGATATCTTGCAGTAACATAGGACTGCTAATTCATGTCATTCTTTGTAGTTGCATGAAAGGGTGTCAAACTCTCTCGAAGGAGGAAAGCAGAAAAATGAGTGTAAAGGTATTTCCTTCCCTGAGCTATTCCCTTGGCAGCAATGGGAGAGGGTGGGCAAAGCCCAAGGACACAGTACAGTCCCATACTACTGCTCAAGTACATTCAAGCAGCATGCAAAGGCTGGGGCCGCAAGAAAACAATGTTAGCAGGGTAATTTGCAGCCAAACTTTACATGAAGCATTAGTTTGTGCTGGATTTGGCAGACCTCTCCAAAAACCTTGAAAAATGCTGAGGACTAACTTTGCCAGCATCTTGAATCCAGTTATGATCCTGGAGTGCAGTGCATCCATATATTTCTGGCAGTAATTTGGAAAGTTGTCTTTGACCTCTAAGCCTACATTCTGATAAGAAAGTTCAGTTTTCTGGGGTTTTGCAAGTACTGGGGAACTTAATACTCTTGGGAGCCATCAAACTCTGTCATGGATTTTAATAACCATTAAGTGATTACTTCAGAGAATAGGATACTCTGAGCAGCTGGGGCAACATACACCTGTAAATTGGGCTCTTTCCAACTGTGTGGAATAATAAATTAGATCAAAAAAGGCGATCTTATAAGTATGACATCATCTTAAAAAAAAAAATACAGAACCAGAAGCTATAAACTGGCAGAAGTTCAGGACTGATGAGATCTTGGAGTTTTAGAATTTCTTGTCCTTTTGGCTTTTAATCTAAAACAACCAAGAAAAAACACCATAAATATTAAATAGTTGTATGTGATAATTTAATTCTATCTGCAGCTACCTGATAGTCTCATAGTTCTGAGAAAAAAAAAAAAAAAAAAAAAAAAACAACTTTACAACAGATTAATTTGATCTATATTTGAATTCTAAAGAAATTGGTGTGTTGGTTTTGTTGTTTGTTTGTTTGTTCATAAAGTAAAGAGGTTCAGGTACCATTAGAGGGCTATTGGCCGTGTTTCATTAGCAGGTCATCTGCTCCTCCACTTTTAAATCATTTTAATCACCTTTTCCAGGATACTGACTGTCACTGTATTATCTTATTTCCATCTAACTGGAGAGGTCATATCTGTGACATTCTGTCTCCAACCAGCATTATAATTGCAGCATAACCTAGCTGGATAACAGTTTTCAAATGCAGTATTCAAGTGTCATGTGCATCCCTGTTTGTATTTGTAAATTTAAAAACAAAAAATTCAGCTGCCCATGCTCCTCTGGTGGATGGAAAGGAAAAAATGTGTTTTAGATGCAATTCATACTGATCAAAGCAGTACTAAAAGCCTTGTGATATTGCAATGATGAGCATACTCCAACCATCTAGAATAGATATATAGATAAATACCCACAATAGGAAACAGCACCTTTGTATCTCAGGAAACAGCACAGAACAGCAAAGCTCACAGTAAAGAAACAAAATAGCAAATTAGAAAACAGTTAAGCATGTATTTTACTTCATCTTACATAAAATATAAGCTTTTATTCTAGTGTTCAAATGAGTACTTGGTTGACCATCTGTTTGTCCAATTGTTATAAATAAGTAATTAACAACATGGTGGAAAATAATAATAATAATAATAATGCATTTTATAGTTCCACAATGTGGTAGATTACCTCTAGAAGCGATCAACTGAACTGAAATTGTACCAGCATAGGATTTGCCTATCAGACAGGTAAGACAGAAAAAAATAAACCCAGCTTTTTAACTACCCCTAGTCAAATGTTACCACTTTTCCAAACCATACAAAGCTCTGTTCTGTCTATCTGGACTGGATACTTCTCAAGAATTTTTTTTTTCCTTTTATTTTTATTTATTTAATTATTTATTTATTTCCTTGATCAGACCAGCAATGTTATTAAAGTTAATTTTAGAAAATAAGACATGTTGGCTGGGTGCCAGAAGAACATAGTGGTTCCAAATAACAGTTACTAGATCATAGAGTAATGAAAATGTACTCTGAATAGACCTTAAATGACAAAGGATGATCAAATTAGTAATTACAGCTGCAACAGCTGCAGTGAACTTTATGCATGAACAAACATGCATGAATGTGTGCATAAATGATCGTTTATGAACACAAACCAGTAATTGCATTCACATGTAAACAGACACTGAAACAATATCTTATAGCTCATCTGAACATGGAAATAAGACTTTTTGCTGGCATATCATTTATGTTCACTTTGAAATTATTTTGTAGGCATTTTTTAGAGTATTATATTGAAACCAAATTAAAAAAAATAAATAAAAAATAGTGGACTAGAGCTGAAGTCAAAATCTCCTTAATGTATCTTTTCAAATAACTTAGTTTCAAAGTAAGTCATGAGTTTGACTGTATGATCCTTTTGTTTTTAAAATGTCTTAACTTTCTATAAAAACTTTTTACTTATAAAAATAAATAGCTTGTTACAGTGGGGACTGTTAGTGTTAGGTTAGAGGTTGGACTCGATGATCTTGAGGTCTCTTCCAACCTAGAAATTCTGTGATTCTGTGATTCTGTGATTTTATTCTCTTTTAATTAAACCATGCTTACAAGAGGCATTGATCAAATTCATATATTTCTGACATTACTTTGAAATAAAATAGTGATGTGTTTGGAGAACATCCTGTAGACCATCGCTCATTGCTATTAAAATAAATCATATAAGTCTCTTTTCACATCTTAAAGGAGATTGGATAGGAACTGGTTGAAGAGAGAATTATTCAGGTGGTCAGTTGTATTGCCCCATCCACTTGCTGGGGGACATGCTAGTGGGTCGTGCTGTCCCTCCAAATGTTTACCATATTTTTTGCTGAGGGTCAACATATTTTACACCCCCCAAAATATAGTAAAAATAACCTTGACACCAGCATTGCTAAAATCGTCTCCATACTTAATGTCTACTTTTTGTGAGAAAGAAAATGGAAGGCCAACTGGATACTTGACTGCCCTCTACAGACCTTGCCCTTCTTGGACACTTTTATAGTGCAAGATGACAAAGGACTTCAGCAAAGACCTGTAATCATGGGGACCTCCTACTGATAGTATTAAGTTAAACTTGTATGATTTCAATAAAACTGAAGGGAAGGGAAGGGAAGGGAAGGGAAGGGAAGGGAAGGGAAGGGAAGGGAAGGGAAGGGAAGGGAAGGGAAGGGAAGGGAAGGGAAGGGAAGGGAAGGGAAGGGAAGGGAAGGGAAGGGAAGGGAAGGGAAGGGAAGGGAAGGGAAGGGAAGGGAAGGGAAGGGAAGGGAAGGGAAGGGAAGGGAACTGGCAGCATGCATGACTGTAAGGAAGGCAGGCAGGAAAGACAACATGCAACCTGTTTGACAGTCTCAGATAGGACATACCATTCATTTGGAAGAACAGTTGAATGGAAATGTAACTTAATTATTAGCAAATTATAGTCATGATATTATAGAAGTTTTTTGTTTATTTTTCAGGAAAAAAAAAAAAGAGAGAGAGAGAGCTTAAACAAAATAACAAAATTAGCTTAAACATAATAACTAAATTTAATACAAATCTTGTTAAAAAATACATGTATATATAGAAATTACACTATGTCTATTGTGTGTATTATTTATTTACCTAGTTGTGCTAAAAATGAATATACAGAAAAGAACACCTGTCCTGGGCTTTGGGTAACCTAGCCATCTGTTTATGCCTACTCCTCTTCTATTATGTCATTAGTTAAATATACTGTGTGGTAACTCAGGCAAATGAAACAGCAGCATACATTCAAACACCACACTGCAAGTTTACTCTGCAAAACAAATCAACATTAAATTACATCATTAATCCTTCCAGATATAAAGTTTCTGAGAATGCCTCCTTCATAAATGTGTGGATGATATGTATTTCTGACCTCTGCTCATTTTATCCATTCTTTTACTTATGCATAGTTAGGCATTGCCTAACCATCTAAGCTGTCTTCATAGAAATATTTAGTTGATTTTTGTTTAGTGAAGATGTTTTGAAATGTAAAAAGGATCAGATTGTGGACTACTATCCATAGAGCAACCTCATGGAACTCATTAACAATTTTTAATATGAAACCCAACCCTTCCTACTCTTCCTAAGGTATAATGTTATTTTTAGATCATTGTTTTCAGAAGCAAGAACTTTTATATGTAACTTTATAGTAAGATAACAAAACAGGACTGAACAACTTTTCTTAGCTTCTGGTTTCTACTCTTACTTTAAAAGTACCTTCCTGGAGATTTACCCATTTCCCTTGTTTCAACAAATAGCAGACTGAACAGTCCTTACTTTTTAATGTATCAAATTAATTAACTACAATCAAACTCAGAGACCCTCAAATCCCCTGAAGAAATCCAGTCTGAAAAACTCTGTGGACTAGTTCATTATTTATGAATAATGACTAAAAGTCTGCCAGACCAGTGCTATGAAAGTCCCAGGTAAATGTATAATAATGTCTGCTTGATAAATGTGGTAAAAGCTCCAGAGCTCTACACAATTTCTAGTATAAAAATACCTTTTTATCTTCAGTTCCTAACCCAGCTTTAATTCTTCTGTGTTGCAAACACAATAAACAAAAAGGGTATCAGATATTTCTGAGGAAGATTAGTGGGGTAGCTCTAAGCACTGTCTAAGGTTATAATGAATGGATGAGCTTGGCATGACAATGAATGACAATGAATGGATGAGCTTAGTGACTCAGAATAAAAGGTAAAGCTTCATGAAAACAGTGACAAATGCTTTGATTTTATTACTCCATGTGCATCAAAACTAATCCAAGTAGCAGTCAAGAACCATATACCTGTAGAACCAAGAAAAAATGCTCCCAGCATAAGAGAATACAACCAAGTAATATTTGCACACAGAGTGTTGTAGCCTCCAATGACCTGGATCTGTGTTACAGTAAATTTTTATTTTAGATTTAATTGCTAAAAGGTATTTAAGCTTTGCCCTAAGGGAAAACAAAGCAAAAAAAAAAAAAAAAAAAACCAAAAAAAAAAAACAACAGCACAGACTGTTATGCAGACATTTTGGCAGCTAGCTGAGTGTGCTGTAATGCTTTGACTTTACATTTGTGCACATAAAATACATTCATGAAATAAAAGACATTCTTTTTATTTCTGTGAATAATAGAGTAATCCCTGAAATGAAAAGATGAAAAGTATTAAGTAGACTGATCATAAAAGACTATGAATTTTCATATTTCAAAAATAATGCTTGCACTTTAGTGTAATAAAGATATTACACATCTTGCCTTTTTACTCAAAAGTGATATCATTGGAATTTTTCTCATTAAAAAAAAAAAAAAAAAAACAGTAAACTGAAAAACAGTAAACTGTACATTAAAGTTTTATCAGTTTAATCTAACACAGAATTTGAAATATAAAAATAAATTAAGGATCAAATTTACCATCTCACTGAAACTAGAACATATGAACTACTTACATGTCATTTAGATCACTGGAAATGTAAAGTAAAAGACATTATGGCAATTAAGAGATGATGAAAAGGGCATTTGAAAACATGAGAAAATAGCCTGATTAATCCAAAGATAAATTTGTCACTGTTGGGATGGAGTTAAAGTGTTTACATCATCAACTTTTTTATCATGACAGCATAACACTTAACTAATTATGTCAATCCATGTCTTCTGCTTTGAGACACAAAGGTGTAATAGAACTTCTACCATTCTGTAAAGGAGAAATTTTCATCCATATAGAGTTGTGTTTAAGTCATGATTTTTGACTGTACAGGTGGGTCTCTCTTAAAACACACTCACTCGCATGCACGCACACACAAACCACCCACAAAACAGCAACAAAACAAACAAACAAAAAAATAAACAATTCAGATTGTAAACTGTTCAAAACACAGACTAGCCCTTAGTCTGGTGAAACAGGAGAAGGCTGGTATGTAATACATACCTTCATTGTTCTTTTCATTCAAAAGCACCTTTGTGATAAAAGATGCTAAATAAAAACACTCTGAAAGGCCAACGGGTCCTGCTATTTAAAAGGCAAACATCAGTGTGTCTCTCATTTGTGCTCAGCAAGCTTGCTGCTCCCTTTCCATTTTCTTTAGGTATAAGTGCTATCTCACAGCAGCACTGTTCAGCAGACCCAGGGGAGGCAAATGTCAGTTTTCCAGATGGCAAACTGCCAGCCTGGTGGTGCAGCACTGAAAGGCTCCCAGGGAATTCACTTTGTTGCAGAAGCAAAAGAACATCACTTCATCACACACCTTGTGTACATGCTCTCTTCACAACTGCTGATGAAGCAACCCGAAAAGAAGTTTCAGAAACCCTTCTCAAATGCCTGTTTAGATGGTGTCAGGTTTCTACATAGCCCCAAGCAACTGTTTAAAGTTACTGCTGGTTTAAAGATAGGAAACATTTCTTTTATGAGATACAGGCATTAAACATTTAAAAATTACCTGCCTCAAACTGTTTTAATTTTAGCTGAATCTGAAGTACCTTTTGTTTCATAAAATGCTATTTAGCGTTGTTAGGTCAGGGGAGAAAAAAAAAAAATATATATATATATATATATATATATAAGGTATTCTAATGAAAGTTTAAAATTCAGCTAATCTGAGATGTTATTTCAGGTGAATACAAATGTCTTGAAATAAAGCAGAATATCACATTGGATGACTCTCTGGTGTAAGAATACAATTGTTTGAGAAACATATAAATACTTCCCCTTCCCCTTCCCCTTCCCCTTCCCCTTCCCCTTCCCTTTCATCTCTTTCTTGCTCACTTTCTCACCTTCTCTCTTTCTCTGTCTCTCTTCCTTTCATTAGTTCTTCCGTCCTTCATATCTTGGGACAGTAAGTCTAGATTAACCATAAGAATGGGTTGTGGAACTTCATATCTGGTTTATACCTGTTCCCTAATGCACATCTTTGGTCTGCTTATAAAAACATAAATTCTCCAAGAATCATAGCCGCTGTGAATGGAAAAATAAATAAATAAAGCAAATAAACTTCTAAGAAACCCCCTAATATATTTTCTAAACAGTAAAGCAACAACTAGAAAGAAAACTGAGAACACCTGTTCAATAGCACACCCAACAGTGAATTTTCATGCCTCTAGGAACTTGATAAAATATTTGAATTTGCAAGAAGCATAACTGCATGACATGGGAAGACTTGAAACTAGATAAGAGCTCTCATTGAGAGGTCAACTAATATTAACTCATTCATTTCAGTTTGATACTTTGTCAGTATCAATATTTTCCTTGGAGTCCCCTCTCTACTGCTCCTGTCCACTTCGTGGTGTTTTACCAGCTATAAGGCAGAAGAGCAGCACCCCTGCAGAGGATACTGATGCTGTTCTGTGGATCGTCAGGCAGGATGTACTAATGAGCAGTGCATCTGGTGCTCTCTCCACTGAAGCATGACCATGTCAGTGGTGTGAGACACTGTGTGCCTCATTATACCGTGTGTGTGCACACATGAGTTTCCAAATTCTGCTCTCTTGATTTCAGCTTTTTAGAGACGGTGCTCTGGCTTGGATATACTGATCAGATTCCAAATATTGGCCTTTGCTTCAGCAATCACAGCCTCAAAAGAAGGAAAGTGATGAGGCGGAATGATCTTTACCATACAGATGGAGCATGCTATGGAATCTATAAATGGCACAGCCAGGATGAATAGTATCATTGTACTGGATTTTGCAAGCAGTGACAGTTATCACAGTCAAAAGGACATTGGAGGAAAGCAGTTAATAAAAGAGAAAGGAGGAGGGGGGAAGAGATAATGTTGAAAATCATGGAACTGAGAACATTGAGGTTTAAATGCTTTTTTCTCAGACAATGAACTGTTTGCATCAAAGTTAGTCCAATAGCATTTAGCTTTGTGCCTGCTTCCACTGTACCTGGTCACTGGATAAATAATGAATAGTGAGTACAGACAGAGCTTACAAGGGCTCTATTATTCTCACAGTTTAAACTCTTCATTTAATAGATAATACAATATAATAATAATACAATATAATAATAATAGAAATATACAGAAGAGGAAGAAAAAATAATTCCAAAGGAGCTAAGAAATAAAGACACATTGACAGGCTAAAATATGTTAGAGGGAAATAAAAATTAAAAAAATAAAAATAAAATTAAAAATAATAAAAAGATGTTTCTGTTCTAGCTTGGATTATTAGAGAAATAACTAGTTCAAGAGCATTTTTTTTTTTTTTTACATCCAAGGAGACATATTAATTAAAGGTGAAAGTACCTGAAATATGTTATGTGGTCTGTGGGAAATATCTCATTAGCTCTCTGAAACTTGAGCCCTTAAATGGTATTGCTGAACTTGAAATTTTCAACCCTAATGACAAGTTTTAATGGGAAGATAGAATAGTATGGTCTTTTCTAATGTAGCTGCAGATAAAGCAGCCTGTAAACATTAACAGGGAGTACAGCACATCAGCACATTGTGATTTTATAGACTTTGTTTTAGTGTTATTTATGGTTTTTGTTTGTTTGTTTGTTTGTTTTTCCCCTTAGGAATTTAGTCTAAGTTCACAGCAGAAAACAGTGTTAGGCAAAAAGGCTGAATTTAGAAAACAAAACTCCTAATTAACAACTTTATTCAGGTCTAATTACCATTCATTGTTTCATAACTTTTTTCTTTTTTATATAAGAATGTTTAATCTTCATAAACTGTATGAGTATATAGTGCATGCATTTGTGTGAAACAAAATAAAAATTAAGTTCTTTAAGATAACTGACAATGCAACTTTTTGCAAACAAAAGTAACACCTCAAGACATCACGATGAAGACCATATACTCAAATTAAGTTAAATGTGTCATCTTCTTGGATTGCAGTATTTCTTCATGCCACTATCTCTGGTTTGTTTGTTGTTGTTTTTTTTTTTTGGTTTTCATTATATTTTACATCATGGGAAGATCCAGATCATGTACTGTTTTAGGATAGGAAAGTGTCTCCCTGCATATTCATCATGGAATGCCTAGAATCCTGAGTGCTGTAAAAAATAACACTGAAAGTGTGACTTTGGAGCTCAGGTTTCAGTGAAAATCAAGAAAGATCCCCCAGCTATAGGGACTTAACTTCCCTTCATTACTGTAGGAATAAGGTATGGGAGAATTATATTTGCTTCACAGCATCTTTGAAAAGAGATCACTTAAGAAAAGAGATCATCTTTGAAAAGAGTCACTTAAGAGCAAAGTGCTCTTAGTTGTTTTGAAAGAAAAGTCACCTCTCTCCCTCTTTTTTTGTTAGTAATTCTTTTAGGAAAGTTCTAGAGGCTAAAACTAAAAGCAATACTGAAGCAGAATTTTTTTCCCTTCAAAGTAAATTTGACAAAGAAAATTCATTAAAAAAAAAAAAAAAAAAAAAAAAAGTGAAAGAAATACCGTAAAAAGCTTTACAAAGCCTATAAAGGAAGCAGACAGTCTCTTTTGAAAAGAAGTACACAATCATTATTATGTATGGACTGTATTTGGGAACATCTAACTATCTAACTGCATGCAAGTTTTGTGAGCAGATCCCTCTCTTGCCCTTTCAACAAATGTTATCATTTCCCAGGGAGCACTACCTCTGCTGCAATCTGCACTTACTCCATATTTACAGCTCTCTTGTCCCCACTGAGCATGTGCAGTGCCATTTCGGATACTGTCCTCTGTCCTTCTCTCTACATCTATTGACAGATCTGAACTCTTCTATTTTCTCAAGTAGCCAAGGCAGGACCTGTCATTGAAGCAGAGAGGCTGGGTATATCTGAGCTGCTATCATGCAGCCCCATTATTTGTCCAATGGCAGTGTCTTGTGATAAATGTTTCAGAAATTATATTTGAAATGACAGGGGAAGAAAACTTAAGTAAGACACTAATTCTCAGTGTCTCCTGAGACACAGTGCTGTCAATCAAGGAGGAATATTTGCAAAGACGTTAGAATTCAGGTAGTCCACAATCAGTGTATCAGGGGCCACAAAATACTTTTTTTAAAAAAAAATTACATCAATTAAAATATTGCATGATTCTGCAAGATGTGCTAGGATGAATCTTTTCAAACAAATTGGGGAGACTTCTGAAGCTAATGCTAAATGTTGGGTTGGGAGAAAATCTGTGATAAAATGTAATAGGAAAAAAAAAAAAAAGAAGAAAACTATTCAAAACTGATAAAAAGGAGAGGTGAAAAATGTACGTCATTTATCGAAGAGTTGAAATAAGGAGGTGGCAAATAGCATATGCACCTAGAATGCAGATGTTGACTGCCCCCTCATGGCAAGGGCAGAAAGTGAAGTATTGCTGTCATGACCCACCAGGCAACAGTACCTTTCTGCAACACAAACCAATCCTGATTGATTGTTAAAGAATTAACAGTTAAGAACTCATTCTTAGATGTTTAGTTCTGTTTCTTTATTACTTCCAGTGTATGTTCAGTGCTATAAGAGAGCTGTCATTCTGACATTAATAAGCTCTTTATGTAATAACTAATTCTTAGCACACATGAATCATGTATTTTTATCACAATTCTGAAAATTTTATAAATGGGAAGAAATACCCTTATATGAAAAAACAAACAAACAAACAAACAAACAAAAAAACATATTAATTGAGGAAAAGGAAAATGGAAAAGTGAAAACTGGAGAGGAAGGGAGTGAAATTCAGCCCCTCCCCTCCCCCCCTCCCCCCCCCCCCCAGAACTGCAGTGTTATATTTCTATTTGCTTATGATACCTCAAATACTTTGGTAGAGGTTAATAGAAGAGAGAAAAGCTATGGTAATTTCTGTCATGGACAAGATCTCTAAGTGAAACACCAATGAAAATGTCCTCCTGAGGGGTAGATTTAAAAAAAAAAAATCATTCCAACCTAGAGAAATAAAAAATGGGCTCCTCACAGCCCCAGTGGAGAGTGAGCATGGGACGAGAGAGAGCAATGGCACTAAGGAAAGAAAAAAAAAAGAAACTCCCTAAAGTAATACAGACCAAAGTTAAGAAAGGCCAAGTAACTGAGATGTTGCAGTAGCTAATGAGGAACCTGACTGTTAAATGTGCTTTTTTCTTTCTTTTTTTTTTTTTTTTCCGAATCTGTTCCTATTTTTTCAACTAAATATTCAGTTATTAGTTGTAACTGCACACACTTTTTCGCATTGTTATTATCAGACAAGCTAAGAAGAATATGTGACCAATTAAACCCTTTAGGATTCCCAATTTATCAGTCAATCTAGCCTGTTGAGGCAGCATGTATAACCACAATGAACAGCGGGGTGCGCAAGAGTAGTATCATAGAAACAATCATAGAATCATAGAATGGTTTGGCCTGGAAGGGACCTTAAAGATCCCCTAGTTCCAATCCCCCTGTCATGGGCAGGGACACTTCACACTAGACCAGGTTGCCCACAGCCCATCCAACCTGGCCTTGAACACTTCCAGAGAGGGGGCATCCACAGTTTCTCTGGGCAGCCTGTTCCAGCACCTCATCACCCTCAGAGTAAAGAATTTCCTCCTTATATCTAAAATAAACATACCCTCTTTTGGTTTAAAGACTTTCCCCCTTGTCACTACCTGACAAAGTGTCCCTCCCCAGTTTTCCTGTAGTCTCCCTTTGGATATTGGAAAGCCACTATGAGGTCACCCTGGAGCCTTCTCTTCTCCAGCCTGATCAACCCCAAGTCTTTCTGCCTGTCTTGGTAGGAGAGGTTCTCCAGCCCCTTTATCATCTTTGTGGCCCTTCTCCAGACTCATTCTAATACATCCATGTCCTGCTTGTGTACTCGTATCCCAAAGAGGCTGAGGTTTGGAGTTTGAGGATTACAAAGACTTGGATTAAGAATTTATTGCTTGAAAATATGCATTCTGGCTAGTATGTCAACCAGGTTCTCCCTAGTGAATCATTAACATGTTTGGCTAAAACACAGCTCGTAAAATTATGTTTTATTTTGATTTGAAGACATGGAGAGATGGAGAATCTATCAGTATGCATGTGCTGTCCAAGCACTTGAAGTTTATTATACCCTTTCCCAATGAATTTAAGAATCTTTAAGAATCGTTTCTGAAAATTACATTTCTATTAAAAGACGTCTCAGTACTCTTTTCACCAAGATGTGATCCAAACCATTCTCTGTAAGGTATTTCCCATAGCCTTCATGATGGTTCCAGACCTTTTCTTATGATTTTCATCTGAACACCCATGTTTTTTCCAGTGGTCCTTTTAGAAAGTGCTGTAGAACCATGTTAGGGACAGGTTCCCAGAGCAGGGCAGTTAGGCCACCATACAAACCACCTCAGGGACTGGAAGGAGGAAGGGAAGAGGCTGCCAGGGAAACAGCCTATTTTCTTCCTTGCCAGTCTGTCAGAGAACTGGTGTGCAAAGCAAGCTGAATTACATCCCATTCTGTTAAACAGATGCATACCCTGTGCTTGAAAGTCACCTCCACTGGAGCAGTTCCACATTGTCAATGAAACCGACTTGCTCTGGAGAAACAATAGATCTTTACCTTGTGTCATTATGGAAAATGTCAGGCACAGCAGTGACACAGAAGAAAGCAGATTTAAGATCAAGGTCATCTAGAAATGACAGCCTGACCAACAAACAGTCCATTCACTTTTATATCCGTCTGTATTTATTCCACCAAGGTGGACATTTGTATGGGTGTTCTGCAGTTGCATTGGAGTTAATGAGCATTCTGCATGCACAGTCACTAAAGATTCGGGCTCTCATATCAGTCTGGAAAATAATGTACGTAAAGGCCCTTATTTTTCACTTTCCCTTTTGTTTGTATGTAGCATAGCCAAGCACAACCTGTGCTCTGGGAAAACAGTGTTTTCTGTTCCATTAAAAACTAATTCATTTCTGAGCTATCAAGAAGAAGGAGGAGGGGGACGGGGGGGGGGCAGAATGAGACACAAAGAGACAGGAGCACATGAGGAGGACAGGACTGAAATATGAAAACATAAAGAAATATCTTTCACTTTTAAAACAATCAAAGAAAATATTGTTAAGCTTTCCTTATGCAAAATAGGCTACCTTTCAGCTGTTGGGTCATCCTGATGAATTTCACTCCATAGGCAATACCCTACTAATGGATAAGAGCCTGTAAATATGAGTTTGAATGAAAATGTTTCCTCAGCCATACTACAGTCCCCACTGAAAGCTTTACTGTCAGAGCTCATCTCATTAATATAGTATATGCATTGCCTTAATATTTTTTTTCCTCTTTGAAGAAAAAGAGAAATTTGTGAAATTATTTTGCAGCCATGAAATGGTTCAGTTTCAGTTTTCTGTTGTACTGGGAAAGCATTGTCTAGTTATTACACTGATTTTCAGCATGGGGAGAGAAGTGGAATTAGGTGGAATACAAATTTCTTGTTTTGTAAAAGCTGGAGTTTCGTTGTTTTTGTTATTTATTTGTTTGTTTAATTTGCTTTCCATTCCGTATCAGAATGAAACCAAACTATGTTTTGATGATCAGAGAAGGAGGGTTAAACATTTTGAATGCTTAATAATGTACATATTATGAATTAAAATAATAATAACGATAATAATAATAGTTTTATTGCTAAATATAATTTTGTCTTTGTTACCCAGATCCAGATTCATTCTCATTTGTAAACTTAACTATTTAGCATGATCCAAGCTGGGTCAAAGAAATTCTGTGTTATTTCTTATATGGAACTTCTTGAACTTTGCCTCCAGTTGTATTTTGGGTTGCATATAGCTGATTCAGAAGTCCCAATTTCTTTTTATTTTAGGGAAAGTGACTTATATTGCTAACTGTCCAAAAACTGTAATTTCTAATCCCTGAAGCCTCTATTTCAAGAAAACAAACAAAACTTGATCCTTCAGTAGCAGTAGGAAACAGTTTGGACTGAAAAGATTTGTTATAAAGCCTGTTTTGTTCACAGCACACAAAGTAGAGTAGGGCAATGACAGCACTTATGCACAGCAAGAAGACTTGAGAGACACCAAAGAGCTTTTCAAACTTGCTTACTTAGTTGACAATTCTTTTATCAGATTATGCAGCTGCAGAGACTTTTGAGGGGGGGAGGTGATGTAGTAAAAAAGGTCAATGAGGACTGTAACCAACTGCTGAGTCTTATCCAGAGATAAACAAAGCGATATTGATTCTCAGGAGGGAAAACATCATTCTCATTTGATTACAGTGTTACAAAAAGTTTCCCCATAAGGTTTACTGAAATACAAGATCAAAACCTCATTATTTTCCATAGTTTATTTTTGTTTCAGGATTTTTGAAATGTCTTCTAAAGAAGACCCCCTCTATCTAAAGCTTTTCTTCATGTCTGAAGCCAGCTTAGACATAAAAAAAATGAAAAATAATGCTTTTTGCAAGAGAACATGATACAAATATTTCCATAATGAATAAAACTACCATATGCTAGGTTTATTATATTCAGGTTCCCCTCTATGACCTAAGGAGAAAGTATATGACAGCTGACCCAAAGCTCCCTCCAGAAACTGAAACATTATTTGTACATCATAAGTACTTTCACACCACAATTCTGAAGCCAGTACCAGCTAGAAAATGCATAAGGGACTGACAGCTTTCTTCCTGCTTCTACTTGCACTGGCTGAAAGTCCACTCAGGTGGACTTAATATCTGCCAAGGCTGAGGCAAGTGGCAGAGACTGGTTGTCTTGTGGGTTATGTACAATGCAATGCCATGTGTAGATATCGTGTGTGAGACATATTAACACAGTACTTCCACAACCTATTTGGTACAAAAAGGACTAGACTTTGTTAGTGAGGCTTGCTTCCCTGGTGATTACTCTAACTGGCAATATATTAAAAACTTAGCCTGAGTATTTCTGTGCTCCCATGCATCCTGACCTTCAATCAGAGTTTCAGACATAATTAAATGATTCATAAAAACAATTCAAATATTATCTTTTGCCTCAACTTGGGGCCTTACCAGTTATTTTGGCAATCCCATATGGAAAGAATCTCTTTCTGAAAGTCACTTTACCAGGGTAAGTACAACACTAGCCAAAATACAGCAGCTCATGCTGAGATGGACCATAAATCAGAAAAAGATATGTCACCACCACTGAATACGTACACATTAAATTGTGTATCACCTCCATCTACTGTAGGTTAAAACATGAGGGTGTAAAAAAATCATCATCATCATCATTAAAAAAATGGCTGTGGATTTTCTTCCACATTCAGTCACATCTATTCATTTTTCACAATACCAAAATTACACTGAAGTGAAACTTGACTTAAAAATAAAAACCTTTGAGGCCATGAACCAGAGGAAGCAATACATGAAGCAATACACTAATATAAAGCAGTATGAGAGGTCTATAGATATTTTTCCAAAACAGTGTCTTAGCCATGGGAAATCATTTTTGACACATGCTGTCCATTGTATATCTGCCTTTCTCATAGGTCATACAGAAGTCAATATACCATCATATCAAGACCAGATCAACATGTGTCAAGCCTATCAAGTCCTTCACTTAGGTTTATTAATGCAGAGGTTGAGTCAGTGTGTAAAAACAGTTAAAAGCACGAGCTCTTTCATGCATGGGATAGATGACTATGTTGTGACCATTTTATATATATATATATATATATATATATATATATATTTTTTTTTTTTTTTTAAACATAAAGCCATGTGTTCCCCAAAAGCCCTTTCCTCAGTTCCTACAGGTATTAGGTTCCTTTCATTCTTGGAATCTGCTGTTGTCTTTGTTACAGAAAATTAAAACACTTTATAATGGAATATAAACAAGTCAAAAAGTCTCACTATAGAGCAGCACTCTGATTGATTTACCTTTTTTAACTTGTATTACAGCAAAGATCCCACCCAATTTCCTAGCCTGGTTAGATTTTGCCCAGAAAAGAAAAGAAGCTGTTTTCAGAGGCTTACCAGGACTTTATACAAAACAGTGAGCATTTTTAAAGTCATGTGTATCTTCAATATGATGCAGCCCCCAGACAAAATGTCTGGTTATGAAAAGATATATTTACATATATTTTAATGACATTTAAAATAATTAAAACAAGAGCACTCATTTATTCAATCAAACTGTAATTTGAGTACATGCATATTTTTTGAAAACAGTTTTAATTTTTATATTTTTTACCAATAGATGGTGCTAGCAATTTCCGCATTTACTGAAATATATGCACCTATTTTACTCATCTCAGGTCCAAAACATTCTTCTGGAACTGTTAGAGAGAAACAGTCTATCCATGTGCCGATTAAAGTAGGAAGTGCCAGGTCACCAGTACTCAACATTTTACATATTGAAAAGGCTAGTAGAGCAGCAAAAAGCCATCCACAACTACTCATTGCAGAACATACACAGTATGCAAATGGGAAATCTGCTGCTTTCACTCCTCCAATGTATTGTCAAACTTTCTAGAATATTCACATCACATTTTTCAGTCATTAAGGTACATACTTTCAGCAAAAAGGAGACTGGCACCAGTTAAATTAGCTCCTTGATCAGTCTTATACAGAGCACGTCTTACACAACTTAATGTCTTAAGCCCAGATCCTGTCAAGCTTTTGTGCATATAACTCAATGCACTGGGAGTAGTTTCATTCAAGTCAATCAAGATGCTCACAGTGTGTAAATGTAAGCAAATCTGCAAGTGTCCATGAGTTTGGAGTTATGTTGTGCCCAACTGCACTGGCTCACCACAGAAGTTGACAGATGTTAGGAGGATATTTTCAGCATGGAGTGTATTTTTACAATATCTGCCCCAGATGTCTAGAAAGATCACATCCAAAATTCACTGTTTAATTGTTCCAGTTGGGTCACTTCATTTTGTACATATTCAGAGAAAAACACTTAAAGTTCACTACAAGTGCTGTTTAAAAAAGAAAAAATTAAGAATAGGTAGAAATAATCTTGTTCTCTGCATTTTCAATTTCTTCTAAAGACTTTGGTATTTCTGAAAAAGCCCAAAGAATGTTTCCAGTACCACAGCGTTATTAGCTTCATTTTTCTTATTGGTTACAGACATGCTCAAAATATTTTCAGATAACTGAAATATTGCTGTTCTTCAGAGGAAAGGTCCCAGCTCATTTCCACATGTAGTACATATTTCAGTGTCAACTGGCTTTACATTAAATGGAGGGAAGCTCTCTTAGATAGATTTCACTAGGCTGTTGCAGGACTTTGTGTTCTTATAGGTTTTTGTTACATACAAATTCTTTCCATAGCTTCCACTTGTTTGGGGGGACATAAAGGATTGCAAGACCCAAAACTTATGTATATGCATATATGATATATCTATAAAATATTTATCTATATAAATATATAAATGTTACTGTTGCATATTATATTTTGCAATATATGTGATATTTATAATAAAATATAATATAAAGGTATTTATTACTATGGTTGTGTATTTATGATTTATACATTATTTAATCATACTATGATTATTCATGTTATATTTATGGTGTAATAAAAAATTATATTATTTTTTTAATTTCTATGTGTTCATTTTTTATATATATGAGGCAAAAAGCACCATACTGATAATCATTCTTTGGAACCACTCTGATGGCAGGGGTAAGAATAGGATTTGGCCTGTTAGTACCTCAGCATTTCTATTGCAAACTAATTTTAACAAACAAATAAAAAATAAAAATAACAAATAAATAAATATAAATAAAAATATTAATATAGATAAAAATTAAAAATTAAAATAAAAATTATGTATGGATATAGATTAGATATAGATGATTAGATATAGATATAGATATAGATATAGATATAGATATAGATATAGATATAGATAGATATAAATAATATAAATATAAATATAAATATAAATATAAATATAAATATAAATATAAAGCACCACTTTGCTGCCAGCCTGCCTGGCTAGTGTTTAATACTGCTGCTCTCTCAGAGTTGGATGGAGACCTATTATGAATAACAACAGTTTGCATTAAAGAATTATTGTGTTATATTACTATGATGATGTATTATAATTACCATATGTTATAATAATCATATATTGTTATCACAGAATCATAGAATCACAGGATAGTTGACGTGATCATCTAGTACAGTGCCCTGGAGCAAGGAGGTTGAACTAGATGATCTCCTGAGTCCCACAATTGTGTCCAGACAGTTTGGGAGTATCTCCAGGGAAAGAGACTCCACAACCTCACTGGGCAACCTGTGCCAGTGCTCAGTCACCCTCACAGCAATGAAGGTTTTCCTCATGTACAGATGGACATCCTGTGTTGCAGTTTGCCCCTGTTGCCTCTTGTCCTATAACTAGGCATCACTTAGAAGAGTCTGGCTCCAACCTCTTGACACCCTCCCTTCAGAAACTTACACACACTGATCAGAGTCCCTGAGCCTTCTCTTCTCCAGGCTCAGCTTTTCATCATATGAGGGATGCTCCAGTACATTAATCATTTCATTAGCCCTCCACTGGACTGTCTCCAGTAGCCCCATGCCTCTACTGGGGAGCCCAGAACTGGACACAGTACTCCAGGTGAAGCCTCCCAGGACTGAATAGAGGAGGAAGATTGCCTCCCTTATCCTGCCAGCATTACTCTTCCTCATACAGCCGAGGATAGCACTGGCCTCCTAGGCCACAAGGGCACGTTGCTCACTCATCGTTAACCTGCTGCCCACCAGGACCTCCAGGTCCTTCCAGCAGGTTATCCCCCAGGTTATACTGGTGTTTGGGGTTATTCATCCCCAGGTGCAGGACCCCGCACTTGCCTTCATTGAATTTCAAAGGGTTCCTCTCTACCCATCTCTCCAGATTGTCAAGATCCTTCTGAATGGCAGCACAGCATTCTGGGATATCAGCCACTCCTCCCGGTTTTGTATCGTCAAAAATTTTGATGATGAGGCACTCTATCCCTTCTTTCAATCCTCCTGATCATTTTCTTGTCTTCCATATGCTTAGAGATGACCTCCAGGATGAGCTGTTGCATCACCTTTCCAGGGATTAAGGTGAGGCCGATTGGCCTGTAGTTCCCTGGATCCTTCTCCTTGCCCTTTCACTGGCACCTCTCCTGATTGCCATGACCTTTCAAAGATGATTGAAAGTTACCTCGCATTTATAATATATAATATTATATTAGTGTATGTAATATAAGTGTGTATAAATATATATAAATATATGCTTATATAGATGCATACATAAGTATAATATATGCTTGTATTGTATGTTTATAAATATTTATATATCTTTACATATGTCTGTTATATACATTGTGTTATAAAATAATGTTATCCTTTCTCTCAACACATCTTTAAAATGAACGCCAGCCTCTGGGAACACTCATGTAATTTAGCACTGTCATCAATACGTTTACTTTTTTTTTAGTTTATCAAGACATTCTTACCTTCATTGTAAGTATAAAGGAAACATTATTATTTATTTATTTAATTATTTATTTATTTTGTATCTCCTAAAATAGCCACAAATCTGAAAAGGCCACTCTAGAAAATGTTATAACTTTTATTATGCACTGACATAGTGGAAAATGCTTTGGGAGATGCAAATGTGTTTTTGAAAAATCAAAAAATAATTAGTGTTACTGAAAAGCTTATCCACATTTTATTTGCTCTTCTTTTTCCAACAAAACATTTCTTCAGGTCTTAATGTGTGAATCTTGATCAAAAATGGCTGTGCCTTGGTAACTGATGTCAAAAACTAGCTTTCTGGTTTACTGACAAGAAAAGCTTTGCAATAAAAACAGAAAGAAAAAAAATACTAATTATCTCTGAAAACTCAGTACTGTGTAATTCAGACATAATGATAATGAATTTTGTACATTAGAAAACACAGAATTATGTTTTCTCCTTGGCACCTCAAAGGTCCATGCATTCTCCAAATAGTTTGGGAGGCCTATTTATACTGCCAATATTATTTATTCACTGAGAACTGCTCTTCATGTGCACCGTCAGGGGTAGATTTTCAGTGATTATAACAATTCCTAGATATTTTCAGCTGTACTTCTTCAGTGCAGAATTGTCACAGAGAAACCAAGCTGACAGCTTCCTTGCAGATCAGCACTTAGAAGGTGTTCCAGTCACTTCCACTCTCCATGGATAACTGAAGAGGTTCCTGAGATACTCATGAAAGAATATGGTTTTATGAAGGAAGTATATTCCCCATTTTTTAACTTGTTTATGAATATCTAAATCTTCTTTCAATAAAGCTATAATTCTCTGATAGAACACAAATGTTTATCACTCATCCAGAACCTTGCTACACTTTCTCACTGAAATGTAAACATCCAATTTGTTCTCCTATGAAGTAGAGTTGTTGCTGTCACTTGGCAGAGAAACAGAGCACAAAATGCATGACTTAAATTATCTTAGGCTACATTGTGATTCAGCACTGAACAAAATAGCAGCTACTTAAACACACACACACATAAAAAAAAAAAAAAAAAAAAAAAGTCTCACTAACTTCGTCAAAATTCAGATCCTTCATTACGGAACAAACTCTGTAAGTCATATGCCTATTTTGTAAACTAGAAAATATTAAGCTCTAGTAAAACAGAGTAGACATTTACCAAATGCTGCAGACTACAGTGAAAGTGAGCATGGCATGTTGACCTAGTAGGAACGAGTCCCTAAACAGATTATATGGATTTCCTTATTTTATATATTTATTTAATAATAAACCAAACAACAACAGATCATGCACTGGGCTGTGATAGTTCACATTGTTTCATTCCTGTTACTCTAAATATTTGGTTCAGTCATGACCAAACACCACATTAACAAACTGACAAGAACAGCTTGGGGTGTACAGCTGACCTCATTACTTCCATTATTTCCTCATTTTGTGGGGAACTTTATCCATATATACACAAGCTATTTGTTTCCAGATCCAGAGAACAGGATGTGACCCATTTTATTTTATACATATGTAGAGATATAGCCTAAAAATTAATCACCAACTGTTTATGAAGTTATGCTTGTATTCTTTGCAAGGTGCACCATTCAGACAGTCTGTTTGAAGGCTGTTCGTAGCAGGATCAGAAGGATTCATACATGAACACAGAAGTGTACAAAAGTCAGATACTAACAGAGATGTACAGATATCGGGAGGGGGGGTGGGGGGAGGCACGTAGGAGGAGTAGGAGGAAGGAAAAAAAAGGGTGATTTAACAAATACTATCTCATCTTTGAAAAAAACATACATCCTGATTAGGAAGAAATATTCTCACTGTACAATTTAAACATACCTCTTATTTCTAGATTCTTCTCCTTTTCCTGAAGCACCTCTTAGTTTTATGTTGAAATGACAGACCTCCAGGATTACATGGACCACAGGTCTCATCCCTCACAGCCATTTCAAATATTAAATCTATGAAGGAGTAATCCACAGCACACATTCTCAAAGGGTAAAAGAAACAGCACTGTTGACAGAAACCTCAAAAGAGAGTAGGTATCTCATTTTAGCTCACAATAAGATGAAGCAATCAACAATCTTTTCATCTGCACAGTCAGAGAAGTAATGAAAGTGGGGAAAACAAAACTTTCTCCTGCTGCCATTGTAATCAGTGCCAAAAGCCCTACTACTTTCATCAGTGTACATGTATAGTCAAGTTTTCTGCAGCTGCATCTTTAACTACCAGCAAGGTCGTGGCAGGTGTAACCCAGCTATTCACCCCAACACTAATGAACCTAATGTTATTATGTGGCCTTAATCAATACTAATATTTGGGCTTACATCACATTATTATTTTTTAGGGGAAAAGAGGTAGGTTAAAGTGGAATAATGTTTGGGTATTGACACTGTGTGGTGAACATATATATAATATACATATTACATATATATATACATATAATATACATATACATATATAATCTATAAATTATCGACAATACCATACATGTTCTTATATTATTCTTTGTGAAAGAGAATTTGAGAGAAATGAAAGAGTGTATGACCAAGTACAAATAAAATATACTACTGGGGCTTAGGAACAGATTGATCAGTCAAGGCTACAGACTTTAACATTTGTTAATATTTTGTTAAGTTTCCAAATATTGAGGAAAAGTTGCATAATGTCAGTCTACAAATGTAAACAGTGTTTAAAGACTAGGGAAAGAGAATAATTTATTACATAGCTGTCATGCTGGGAGTTATATCAGTGTAAGAAATATTTCAATTCTATAGGAAGTGTTTTCCAAAAAAAAAAAAAGCTTTTGTGGTAGTCGTGTGGTAGTCGTGTGTCTGCTCTGCTGAAATCAGGATAAAAAGTTAATTGGCCTACATAAAAGGATGGTTTGACCCTGAGCCTAAAGGAAAACCTTATATGCATCACCACATTTTTTTAACTGCTAAATTTTAGTGGTGAAACTATCCTCCAAATCATTAGCAATTATAGGTTGGGAGCAACCAACTAGGTGGACAGGTCACTTAGTACAAATCCCTACCATCAGAGGTTTAATCAGGTTTCTCAGGGACTTACTCATTCACCTCTTGAACACCTCCAAAGACAGAGATGCCCAGTCTCTCTGGGAAGCCTATTTTTAATACCTAAACACCTGCTCAAACAAGAATAAAACTTGCAGGCCAGACCAAGGGTGTGAAATACCCATTGAAGTTTTGATCGCAATTACTGGTGCAGTACCAATCTCTTCTGTTGAAGGTCATAGCAGAGGTAAGATGGAGAATTTCTCTTCCGAGCTACTTATTGTAAATGGGGTCTCCAAGGAACTGAAAATAATCAAGATCTAAAAAACTACACATACCTAGAGGGTTAGATATTGTTGGAGCTAGTGGAGAGTAGGGTTTTATAACAGCTGTGTTTAAAAAGTACAATTAAGTGTCTAAATTCTAGATCAAAACTAGCCAATAATATGTTTTTCATGAATGTAATTAAAAGTTAAGAATAAGAAAAAACCTCTGTCTAACATGTCGAAGCATCCTCTTTAAAGATCTGTATACCAAGTGAAATATTTTAAGCGTTTTCACACCAAAATGTGATTATCTTAAAAACAATTTTAAATAGTGAATAGGGAGAATTGAGGTACCCAGACTGCCTTGGTATTGATCAGATTTTAAAAAGTATGAACTCTATCAGAAAACATAGTCATAGCTAGTCAAATGGCACAGGGAGGCTGGGAGTTTTTTGTCTAGCATGTTCAAATATGGTGATGTTCTTTCTCAGCAGATAAAATGCATTCAGACATTCCCACAAAGGAAATTATATTGTATGCCACTTTTTTAATAAGATTAAAAGAGCTACTTTTACCACCAATGACTGCCATTAATTGGTATGCTGCAAGGGAGTTGACACATCCCTGGATGGCACATCTGTTAAGTGTAGTCTGCAATCAGTAAAATAGGTTTTCCAACAAACGACTTGTCAAAGCCTTGACACGAGAATTACTTATGCTTGTAGTCACTCATTTGCTTTCTCCCAGTTCAAATGCTCATCTTCTGCCCCCACACTGGAATCTGAAACAACGTAAAGTGTATTTCTCCCTTTTTGATTGATTAAAGTGCTAATGCATGGACAGAAACAGATCAGTGAGTGTCCTAATGATTCCACAAAGGACTTGGAGTGGTAAAGCACTGGTGCTGGAATGAATCAACTTTCCAATTTCTTTTCCAAAGGCTGTAATTCCAAGATAGCCTCAGTCTTTTGGTGATAATAGGTATGAACAGAAAATGTCTTTCAGCTGACAGTTCCACGATCCAAGATTACCAGCCCAGCCTGACTCCCTTTGATCTTCAGTCTTTCTGGAAATAAAAATCATTATCATGCTACCTAGCAGCAAATGCATGTTTTACCTGGATAAATTCCTGGTAACATTCAGTGGCATGGCTGCCATTCATTGTAGATGAAAAATGTTCACTTGTGATTTATTTTTTGTCTTATTTTATATTTAAATCTGTGTGTCTTTGGCTAAAGTAATAAACTTTAAACTCTGTTTCTGCATCTGAAGGTCTGAGTAGACAGGGATAAACTTTTACCTAAACTGGATAAGTTTTTTCTTAGGAAGTATGTGACAGCATCCTAGGGTCTCTATTTACTCCATCTTGTCATCCGGCTTATGCCTGACAGATATTTGGGTCTATGCATCATAACAAAATATGAAATTATAATACACCTGCTTTTTAAGGAGCTTTCTGTATTTTTATGGAGACCTTGTGCAAATATTAGCTAGGGGTATAGGTGTCATCTTCCCAGATTTTGAAATTTAATCACCTATGTGCTTCTAGTAAGTTATAGAGAGATTCAGAGGATGATTATTTGAAGGACTCTTTAGGTGGTAACTAAATGATTAAACAGATACCTAACTGCCACACCGTAAAGTGAACAGAAATCCTAAATAACTACCTTTAATACTGGTTTCCTCAATAGTTTTCCAAACTACTGGGAAACAAAAATAACAAGACAACACAGAAAAACCCTAATGAGGTAGATTTGAAAATCTGACTTCAACAGGAATGTCAGATTTTCCTAGTAAAGTCTAAAACAATTAGGTAAGTCTTAGGTTTCTTGGATTCATTTCTGATATCTTGATTTCATTTTTTTATTTTTTACACATGTATCAAGGTCAAGATAATGATGACTTTTTTTTTTTTTTTTTTTTTTTTTTTTTAGCTGAAAGGCATTTTCTCAGCCTGAGAAGCTTTATTGAACTGAAGTAAGGAAATGATAATTGAATCACAATGATCTCTTATGGAGCACTGTCACAAAAAAAAAACTAAACCTGGGTTGAGTTAAACCTATATTTTGGCTATTGAATGCTATCTCCATGGTTTTTGCACTAAGCAGAGAATCTGTGTTATTTTAAAAAGTGATAATTCTGAGATATTAGTTTTTCAAGTCACCGGAGTTTTACCAGTTTGCTGATGTTTTCTTGCTCAATTAATAAAGGTAGCTATATGGAAGTAACATTCTTAAGACTTCTGTAAGGCATTTGAATTTTATCATGGATCATCAATTTTATCAATGTAAAAATGAACTCTACATAGTATCAATAAAGCATGTGTTAAATGGATTAAGTACTCACTTCCTGACTGTTCTCAAAGCAAGGGAACCATCTCTGAAAATGGATATTGCTAGCACTGTTTTATAGTCTTTAATATTAGACCTAGCCTTGTTCTATGTTCATTTCAGTGGTCTGGAAATAAATATTGAAAGAGCGTTGATAATTTTTCTAATGGCATGTGGATTTATAGACTATCAAATAATGATGGCTAAGTGTTCTTTCCAAGCAACAAAACCCCTGGCTACATCAGACCTTGTCCTTACATGGTCTTAGCGTAGTCAAAGAAACAAGATTGTAGGGACTCTGAACTCTAGCATTTGCAACTGTACCCTAGAAAATTATGACTGTAGAAAAAATGTAGAGTTCATAACAGAAGAAAAAACCTTCAACATGAGCAACCCATGGGAGGCTGAGATAAATCACAGTAATGAAGTCCTTGGTGTTGACTGTCAGGTAGAGGAATGGCAAGTTATATACCTGTTTCTTTTTAAAGTCTTTCCCTGTGAGAAGCCATTTGAAATTTGAAGTTATTACTGGGATGTTGAATATTTGCACAGCAGAAACTAGACAATATGTGAATTAACTTTTGCATATTGCTAAAATCTGAAGAAGTTCTTTCATTAGAACAAAACTTAGCAGTAATTTCCTTTCACAAGTTCATGGTTTGGCAGTAATAAGATAATTGACAGATATTGTAGATCTTGTCTTAAAGTAGCAGCTCCAAAGAAACACACCTCAAAACCTTTTGTCTTTTAAGCAATCTTTTCATGTACTCAATCAAAAACAGCCTTACATAGTTATATATGTTACTTTACTTTGGGGGTAAACTGAGCACCAGTAAGTAAGCGTTATAGCAGCACTGACAGCATTACCATGGTTGTCATGTTTCTGTAAGTAAATCTTTCAAGTATCAAGACACCTAGTGTCACAACAGTGTTGGTATGTTATCTATACATATTACAGGCTAACAGGACAATGTTTATTAGCCCAGGAGATGATCTCTTTTAGGTTAAAGGTGAACCATAATATCTATTGCCTCTTATAAATCATTGTGCTTTGCTAGCTAACAAATTTCATATTTCCTTACATACTGAATTCCCTTTTATTTGCATAGTAAGAGAGCAAAAAGGCTTCATAGTCAATTATTGGATTGTGAAAGTGAAGCATCTCTCACTACAGAGTAGTTGTTCTATATTTTACATTGACAAGACTGATACTAGAATGGTTCTCTCATATTTATTTTGTTTGTTTGTTTCTACAGTTTGTAAACTACTAAGCTTAGAAGAGCAGCAAAAGTAATGCAGAAACTGGGGAAAATGCCTGTGAGTGAGTGGGTGATCTGTTTTTTTATCAAAAAAAAAAAAAAAAAATATATATATATATATATATATATATATATATATATACACAAAGTGAGTAATGTATGTTTATATTATATGTTTATATTATATATTCTTTATAAAGATTTTTAAAAATCTAAAAAACAAGCTTTTCATCTCACAGAAACTTGTTGCTGGAAGCCTCTGGAAATTAAAGCTAATCTACTCTAAATGGAAATGAGACACACACACACACACACATAAACAAAACAGAACAGTGATAAAGTAATGAAATAAACTACCTAGCATAGTTATGGAGTTTCTATCATTTGATACTTTTAACACATATTGGAGAGCTATGCATTGTTAAATATGAGTAATTTTGATAGAGAGGAATAAAGCGATGATATTCTATGGTATGGAACATGCAAAGGTTCACACTAGATACTCTTGTGTCTTTCTACACTTGACATCCATTAAGCTCCTACAAATTTATGAATTTTAAGCCACATGAATTGGAGTTATCGGCAAAATATTATAGCCAGTATTTTAAGAAACAGAGATCCAGCTCGGTGCCAAAGAAATATTTTCCCTTTAGAAATATTTGAAATCCTGTCAATACTACTAAGAGTATAAACTACTTTGATTTATGATCATAAAATGTTGCTGGAATGTTTCAGAAGATTTAAATTGTTGAAGTTCCTGAACCCTGTTGCACAGGCCATTAATTTGAACACTTTTCACCTCAAAACACCAGGGACTAGTCAGTTTAGATCAAGAGGTCAGATGAGTGTATTGATATAAATCTTGTTCTCACCAAATGTTTGTGCACAGTACACTGGCAGCACACATGTAAGCAAAACTGGACAGGCTGGGAAAGACAAAGCAGTGCTGGATTTTGCAGTTGTGCTGTAAATCAGTGTTATTTATTAGTGGGAATATTTATTTAGATGAAACTGCTCAATGGTCAGCAGGGATTTACACAACCCATGGAATTCACTAGAAAAAATCCTCAAACAAAACATTACCCTTTATAAAATAATTAATAAAACAGAAGCTTCACAATTATTGACCTTAATGTTTCTAAGGAAAATAATGGAATATGAATTTAGAAAAACAATCATTTAAGGATTAATCTAAAACAAGAGATGACTTCCTTTGTAAAGCTCCATAAAAATATTCATAGAAAATTGTGAACTCTTTGAAGTGTCTCTTCTAGTGATCATTGTGATTAAGTGGTCATTGAAACATAGTTTTTTTGGTGTTTTTGCTTTGGTTTTGGGTTGTTGGGTTTTTGTTTTGTTTTGTATTGTTTTGTTTCCAGTTGAGCCTTGTTCTGCAAGAATCAGCATTCCAGATACAGTTAAGATATCATTGCTACTGGTTTTGCTTTCAGTCAGGTTAATATATGTCAAATAATTGTGTCGACAGGAGCTGACCCTGGAACATTCTCTAAACAGTTAGCTCAGAAGAGTGAGACTGTTCTTCAAACTCTCTTCTAGGTCCTAGCTGAACATTTTTCCCTTGTTATTAAAAACAAGATAAATTAGACCATATTAAGCTCCACACTGCTGCAGTTACATTGCAGGTAGGAAGCTGACCTTCAGCTTTGTTGTCTCAGTGCTAGACTGCCTTGTGCAGTGGAAATACACTCATAGCAACAGTCCTAGACCAACAGTACTTCTTTGATTAGCCCTGTGTCTTAGTGACGATCCTATCCCTTCCTGTGTAGCACTGTTCTTCCGGAGAGTGCTTCTCTGTCCACTTTATATGCTTTTGGGGTAAGTATGTCAGGATTCCCAACATAGTGGTTTTATGTTTGGCTGTGTTCTTATGCATGTGTGTACACAGCAAAATGGACACAGGAAAAGCAGCAGCACAAATGAGTTATTTGCATAAATCTTTATCTTTCTCTATATATAGGTTTCACCTATGTCTCTTTTATATTGATATTCCTCCCATCGTTTAACCCTATAATTTTAAACAATAAATTTGGAGTTCATTGAACCATAGTCTTTTTGTTTCTTTATTCTGTGTTTACATAACTCCAATACACCAAGATGCAGGTGGTGCCAGAGTGGGATAGACAGTAAAGAAAATACATGCATACATAAAAAAGATCAAAGAGCACTGGGCACCTAAAGTAGATCTCATAGTTGCTTTGGTTGAAAATTTAAACTTGTAGGCATGCACAGCATTATGGGATTATATGTCATGCCTTAAAAGGAAAATCGGGAAATAACTGAATTCAAACTCAGTGCTTGTAGCTATTCCAATTCACGCTGCACTTCCTTATAAAAAGCAGGTACCTTCAAGGAGAAAGGCGAAGTAAGAGGGGGGCATTGTTCTTTTGTATAGCAACAAAATAGCTACTCTAAAAAAATTGTTACTTTTATGGATGCTATTTTTCTACAAGTAATATTAGTGGCAATCATTTGCTTTTAACTGACAGATCCAGGGTGACTTCATTGTTTTACAGAGGCTTTTTTCTACTTGAATGGTAATGCCACTATATAAATTCTTGATTGCATTTTCTTGCTTTTTGACATTGTGTTCTGTATTTGTCATTTGTATACATACATATGTAAACAGCTTCATGGCAAATTCTATTTGCTGACTCACCTTGAATGACCCATAATATATCTGATTGGAGGATATGGCATTATTCAGAAAAGCATATGAATTTAATATGCCCACTTGTCCCAGAAATTAGTACAGTGCTTTAGAGAAAAAAGGTAGGGGGGAATGTAAGAGTTTGGATTTGATATGAAAATATAAACAGAAAGCAATCAAAAGGATTAATAATAAGTCACATCATGCCAACTCTGAAAAGCACACATTTTTTATAATAACAGAATTGGCAAATATTACTTTTTTTTTTTTTTTCCCCCTTTGGATATATGGATGTTACATGCTTAGTTCAATGGAAAGCTTTGAGCTCTCAACGGACAGAAAGCTGTTTCCATAAAGCACCCTGGTGGTGATTCACCACAAGCTTCTGTGGTTCTGTAAACTTGTGTGAAACAGGAATTAAATGCTATATGATCACAGGTCAAGAAAGAACCAGGTGCCACCAACCAATGGTAAGAGGAAAAGCAAGTTATTATTATTGTTTTGGGATGGACATGTCAGGTTTTACAATCTCAGAAACAGACACTTTATTGTTTTTCTCCCATCTTTCTCTTTCACCTAAAAACTCCAGAGGTGATGATTTCTCTTTCTGTACAAATGCATCCTCAGAGACTGCCATCTGTCCTTTGTGGCTGGTGACTGCATTAGCCAGCATGTGACTGTAACTACCATTCCTGCATTGGGCTAGGAAAATTCTGTTTGTTTGTTGCCATTGTTTGTTGTTTTGTTGTTGTTGTTTCTTTGTTTTGCTAATTAATCAGGAAGCTAACAAACAACAAGCTACATCTTTCTGTACCCATAAGCAAACATCTTAGCTGCCCTCCTTACTAAGTCTTATATCTGACTAAGTTTCATGCAATTAATTTCACAACCCCATGGTTTATTAATTTGTTTTCATTTAAACACACATTTGTAATTGTGTGTCCATTTCACAAAATGAGAGGCTTGCCTGTTGAGAAATGTAGGAAAAAAACAACAAGAAATTTAGGAAGCCTGCATGAGAGCTTAATCTCAGAAGGCATCTTTGTGTTCATGAAAAATTCCTGAGATTTTTAGAACTCTAACAGGGATAATTGGAAGTTAAGTATTGAATGCCATCTCATTTTTTTTTCACACCACTTGTCTCTATTCAGCACTGAATTTTCTAGCACTCTCATCTTTTCTTTTACCGTGTGCAAAATTAAAAAAAAAAAAAAAAAAAAAGTAAAATATTTATATATATTCCAGTATTTTGGGAAAGCCCCATTCTGCTTTTTATATTTTAATAATAAGGGGATGTCAAAAATTCACTTGAAAACGCAGATTTTTCTGCCCCATCTGAATTCAAATCCTATTCTTATAGAGTTATACAATTTTTCACCTACCACTCATCTTTCTTCTTAATATCTTTGTAAAGTCGTTAGTAGGGATGATAAGACATCATGCAATCATGCATCAGCAAGAAATGAATGACATCATCTAGTTCTGCATTGCTTTTATATCACCTAATAAAAAAAAATACTCAGAAAGATCAGCACCTTTCTGTATTGATGTCCTTGGAAACTAAACCAGAGCCAGTGAGACAGGAAGTTGCCAGCAAAAAGTAGAACTTTTTTTTTCAGTTAACTGGCATTATAATACCTCCTGCCACAGACATGCTGGCTGCACGCACTTAATTCTTCTTTGAGCTGCTCAACTGTTTTAACTATCCAAAGTCAGAACAGGTTCTTCTTCATCAGAGAAAAGAGAAAACCTGCAACAGCTTGTGACAGAAGGGGCGTTACAGATATCTGTTAATCTATTTTGCCCGTATTTAATACCCTGAGCATAAAAATAAATTTGTGATGGTGGGATAGTCCTATTGAGTATTTAACACAGAAAAAAAGTATGCCTTTCTTTAGTTTATGCAGCTGACTCCTCATTTCTGAGTCCTCTGACTCAAGTTACTATATTTATAATATTTTATGTTGTTTGGATATTATAATGTTTACATGATAGAAAATAAGATTGATCAAAGGTAAGAGCCATCTCATAAGACAGGTTTGCTCTTTCTTCTCCTCTCATGTATCCTCTTGTTTGTTACCTTTTATACCTTCAGAAAACCGAGCGGAGACAAGTCCTGATTTCTGTATTAAAAAAAAAAAAAAAAAAAAAAAAAAAAAAAGTTATAGTCTGTTTCTGTATATTTTACTGAGTTATACGGGCATTTCTCCAACGGCAGTCTTTTTTCCTCTAAAGGCATTTATTACGCATGTGACCATTAAAGTATAGATCAAATTAGCAAAGTGTCTTTGGGACACAGTACTTCAGCTTCCTTTTTTGTTTCTTTTAGATTGGTTTATTTGCTAAACATGCTGGTTGCTATAAGGTGTTAACATGTCATTAGTTTCTTTGACTTGACATGATTATTTTAGCATCTTCATCGCTGTCCTAATAATTGGTCCAGTCTGAGTATTTTGGACTACCAGACTGTGAGTTTACATTTGTCATTAAGAAAAAAAATAAGGACATAAAAGAAAAAAAAAAAAAAAAAAAAAAAGTTGTCTTGTAAGAGTTATTTTCCAGGCACTTTACTGATTCCTATTGGTTAATGCATACAGCATTAGCAATCTACAGAAATGCTACATCAACCTTTTTGAGACATTAACAGAATTACATTAATGATTTTTTTTTTCATATTATCTTATCTTTTCCGTCCTCTATGGCAGATGCACATGGTATGAGGACTAATGAATGCATTTATGAGCATAATTGGATGCACATTTTTGTAAATGGGAAAAAAAAAATTGTAAAATATAAACTGTGAATATTCCATGATATACCGCTGTGACAATGAGTATTCTTGTCCAATTAACATTGGAATGGCATTCCCATCTATTCTAACTCATGAGGAAACAGTGACTGTCAGCAAAAGGTAAACTGTGTCTAATCTCAGTTTGAAAATAACCTGCATATATTCTATATGGAAATCAGTAAGCTAACCTCTTTGGTTTTGCTAAAAATATCATTCCATCTTAATGAACTTTAAATATAACTATATTTTTCATTCTGTACAGAAATGTATTTGCCAGTAAAAACATTTTAAGTTTGCATTTTACACGTACTAAAGCTTTGTTTTGGAATTCATATCCCAGTGTGGCACTCATTCTTCCCACCATATAAAGCAATATGTGTGGTGTTTGGTGTTTTTCTTGTTTGTTTTTTTGTTTGTTAGTTTGTTTGGTTTTGGATTGTTTTTGCTTTTCTTTAGTGTCTTCTAAAAAAATACATCCAAATATTATGACTGATAAGCAACTGTTAAGACTGATGAAAAATCTCCATTTAGTTTGACTTCCCTTAATTAAAAAATAGGCAATTCCACTTAGTATTTGTACAGAGCATTGAACTGAACAATCCAGAGTTGAAAACACTGACAAGGCACCTAGAACTTGTCCCACCTTACTTATCAGTACAGTGGGTTTTAGGAAAGGCATACAACCACTCCATGCTCCTGAGTGCAGTAGACAGGTATATGGGCTTCTTTACCTCATGAATCCATAGCTCCCCTGGACATGCAGCTTGGATAAACAGGAGGCCACACTAGGGTAACCTCATTTTATCTTCAGAATTAGTATAGATAGTCAGACTGTAGCTGACAGACTCTATATTTTCAGATATCTGAATTTTATATCCAGTGCTATGAGACACTTCACCAGTAATTGAGGGTGGGAAGGCCACAGAAGCATTTATGCTTATTCTTACTAGGAGGCCCATTCTTGGACATAGAATTATGGATATAACTATTTCACTGAGCTTCACACATCTTCATTCAAGTTAGAGAGTATTTTGATGAGGATAGAAGTAACCATCTTTTTTTTACCCAACTTAGAAGTGCTACTTACTACTTGTACTTAGAAGGTGATTGCTGAAATACTGCAGACATAAGGAGCTAGGTGGTATTGGTAGTCTGTCAAAAGCAATTCCTAAATGGGGAACAGCAACATACAATAGATGAGAAATCATCCCAGCCTGAGCAGATCTGTACACCAGCCCACAGAATCACAAAATGACTGATCTTCCCTTCTATCTGAATTTTATACCTTTTAGGTTACCCTAAAGAATAAGATAGAGGGCTAGACAAATATCTATCTCAGCTGATGGATGGGCTTTTAAATATTTAAAGACCCTTGATAACCCTGAAAGAATTACAGTATAATTTATTTTTTTTTTGTAGTGGAACATACCAGAGAACAAGTTATTAAGGGTTATAGATATTTCTTCTATAATATATTAACTCAATAGGCAGAATATATTTTCCTGAGTGCCATGGTAAGTTTGGGGTTTCTTTCATGTCAGCAGATCACAAATACTAACCTAGTTTCTGTCACTCTAAGTGCTCTTTTCTTGACTGAGTGGGAGAGGAAAGGTCCACATGTGGAATTTACCTAAATCCAGACTGAAGGTATGTTGTGTACGTAGGGATTTAATGTTTCAGAATCTCTCTTTATGAGCGCAAAAATGAGCTGATATAAATACAGACCTGATTTCTGCGTGTCACTGGGTCTAGACTGCATTTCAAAGGAGAACATGTAAGAGAAGTTCCTCAAGAAAGCACCATGAAATCATGATCTATCAAAATACATCAAATATGAAGTTTCCAAAAACTGCATTGCAGAAGAAAAAAATATGCTACATTTCATTTTGTAAATGAAGTGTTTAGCATTTGGCTTAAATGATGTTTCATTTCAATGATTTGTTCTCTTCTGTAGGATATTGCAAAGGAAAAATGAATAATAATAGAATCATGTTATTCAAAATAAATTTAATAAAAGAATTGTTGAGTTCTCTGTTCTCTGTTTTTTCACTGCTGAGTATTAAAGCCATACTTTGAAATATCAAAATCCTTCTCAAAATGGTTCAGATGATTGACTTTGTTATATTTAAAACTCTTGTACTCAGACAGAAGTATCAAACTGAGTATCTCTCTAACTAGATGAATATTCCAGGGAGACTGCATATTCTAAATATTCTAAAGGGACTGCATGCAACCTGCAGCAGTAACAAAGCAGGGCATAGAGGCATCTTAAGTGAAGCTGAGCTTGGGAGTGAAGCTGTGGAAACTGACACCATCTGAAAGAGAGAGGAAAGCTGTTCCTAGATGTGTAAATATCTGTTTCTTTTCTTGCTTGCTTTGGTTTACCAGTACCCAAATCAGTATTCAAATATTTATACTAATTGATAATAAATTAAGTTTAGTTCCTCAAAGCCAAGTGTTTTGCCCACTAGCAGTGATTGGTAAGTGATATCCCTGCATGTGTTTTGACTTACCACCCTCTCTCATGCCTTCTTCCTGCTTTCACCCGTCATCCCATGGGAAGGGCAGGGGTGAATGTGCAGCTGTGTGGGTGCTTGGCTGCAAGCCAAAGCCAACTTGCATGGCAGCTTGTTTGTGTTTTCCAGGTATGCATTTATGTTGCCAAATAACTTACTTTCACTGGGGAGACCTGGGCTCACTGTTAGCAATCATGAACTCTCCAATCAGGATTAGCTGATGTCCATGCTTTTAGAAAGTGGGTTTTGAGTGCAAAGGTATGTAACAGTGACTTTCTCAGGTATATGCTTCAGAAACACAATGAAATATGTTCCCAAGAGGCATTTCATATCTTGTCTCTTCAGCAAGACGTAGCAAAGACATTACTTACAGCATGCAGTACTCTATAATATTAACAGCTGTCAGGGCATTAAAAATAGGTTAAGCAATTGCCTTTAGATTTTAAGATTTGTAAGGATAAGAAGACATTGAGGATGGGGAGAATTACACAACGGGAAGGAAAGCAAAACATTTGCTCTGACTCAATAAAATCAGGAAAGTCTGAAAGAACATTTTGTCCGTAAAGTGTTTAGTATCTTGATTAAAGTCATTGTTTACAGCCTTGCAAAGTTGCTATTTTATCAGCAAGGCCAGTTTCACTATCAGGCTCATCAGCACAATACGACCAGAAGGGACAATTTAAAAAGGCTCTTCAGTTATGCCCTAAAGTAGTTTCAGTAACTATACTTAAAAATATGATCAAGAATGTATAAAAATCAAAATACATATTTCATGCTGATGTGATCCAGTGCGTTACTGTCAGACTTCAACCATGAAAGGAATAGCCCCTTTGTGCAAAGAGAATAACTAGGAGATGATTCAGTCAATAATAAAAACAGCTAGAGGAAATGGTTACAAAATACCTGGTTTATCCAGTAAATATTAACACAGCTTAGCACTATGAAGTTCTTGTGATTAGCATGACTATTCTTTCTAGCCTATTAAAAATAGTTGGCTATCATTAAACAAAATATGGTTACACCCTCCTTGAAATCCTCCACTGGCTTTTCATCAAATCATCTCACAATTTCTTGTCCTTGATTCAAGGTCCTGTGATGAAATTAAGGGTTTAGCCAACATTTCATGTCTGTTCCTTTTACCTTGAGCACCTACTTTGTGTTTGAATTAGGCCACCCTCAACACCCCTTTCCCAGACTATAGCCTTTGTATTGAACACCCTTCTAATCTTAGTCTGAATGTCAAATCTCAATATTTTACTTTTAGACTGAAAGCTACTTGAAGCACAAGGATGGATTACCTTGAAGAATACTTGTACCTGTGCTGAGTGATTAGTACTTATGTTGCTGGTTCTTTTTTTAGTGAATACCTAAAAAAAAAAAAAAAAAAAAGTCATTTTAGGTTAATGAAGTTTTTTTGTTTGTATGTTTTGTTTTGTTTTTCTGCACTGAATTGAACATGTGAGAAGAAAGTTAAAAATGAGTATTTTAAGGTTGACTTTTTCTTTTTAATCATAAAATAGAATTTGTAACCAAAATGTTTTTCAACAATATGAAATGAGTTTTCAGAGAACGTACAAACATATTAGTTCTATGTTATTTCCTCAAGTTTTATATACCCTACAAAGCTAATTGATATGTGTGGATATAGCTTCCACTGTAACAGCTAGCTGTGATATCACTGAGGCAGTGCACTATGCAATGTGGTCATACCCATAAAGTCCGAGTACATCACTTTTTAAAAAACGGTGAAACTAAATCTTTGTGTGGTTCACAATTTATGTCTCAATTTTCTTGCAGCTGAAAGTTTTCACTAAATAAATTTTTGTTCGGTCCATAACTCCATTTTAGAATGAATAAACTACGTATCAGAATATATTTGTATGGCTTTTCTATGTGTGACTCTAAGAAGAGTCCAACTAGTTATCCTTCCTTGTTTTGAAGAGCATGCTTTACACAGTTTTGTCATTTCTGATTTTATTTCATGATACCCTAATTGCATATGTATAAATAATGCGAGAATTAGCAATATCAACACTGGATCTGTTTCATTCCAATAAGAAGAAATAAAAGAAGTAATGGACACTGTTTTTGTATTAGCTCAATATAATTGTAATTGCTCATCTCTATGCAACAGTGTGCTTTGTGTACAAGATCCTGACAGACTTAAATCAATATATTTTCACTTGGTAGGGTTATTTATCCATCCTTTAGAGCATCACGGTACTGTCAAGGACAGGCAAGTAGATGTGTGAAAAAAAAATGAAGAGTATTACTCTTTTAGTACTATGTGTTCTATTAATTGTGATAAAGTTTAACACAAACATAATAAACTAAATACTGGGCTCGTTAATGAATCAACATACACCTGTTGCCAAGTATACCATGAAATTAATTACCGTTAGTTGTCAAATAGTATAAGATAAATTGACTTGATTTAAAGTGAGAAGAGTGAGAGCTGACAGGAAACTAGAAGCTGACAGTTTTGTATGTATGTCAAGAGAACAACAGAAGCAATCATCTGCCACTGAGAAACCTTAGCAATTTCAAGTAAAGGATAGCATTATTAATACCTGCTTCACATTCTAGACAGTACCACTCTAAATACAATTATCTGAAAATGATAACGCATATATTACTGACAGGTGATTAACTGCTTATTAACTGTATCTGTAACCATCACAGGATACAGTAATTGAAGTAGAAACCAAGGTGTGAACAACCAAGAAATGTGTCTGGTTTATTAAAACATTGTTTGGAAGCCAGACTTAAGTGGGGATATTTACGTGTAAAAACCAACATTTAGGACTGCCAAGGTTTTGATACACTAGTTAATAATAATAATTAAATAAATAATAAATATTATAATAAAAAACACTTTAAAACCTCTCCTTTAGGCTTCAACTTCTTGTTTGGTTTTCATACTTGTGAGATTAAGAATATATGTAATACTGATTTTCCCTAGTTTTATGTTATTTTGCTTCTGTTTGGACATAATTGGAACCAAAATGCATGCTATTAGTCACTGTCTCATATTTTTCTATAATAATAGCTTGGAATGTTTTAGGAGTAATGCCACCTTCAAAGTAGAAAGGACAAAGCTGTTTATGTAGGGGTCTAATATGACCCCAGTGTATGAAATCAATATGACTTAATTATTTTGTGTTGGTCTGGTGAATTGAATGTGACCATCACCGAATTTTTCCCTCCTTCTAATGTTTGTTCTATAGAAGAAAGCAATAAACATTATTTACTGATTCAGGGTTGAGACACTAACTGGCACAGGAATTCTTTATGAAAAGGTCTTAAATTTTAATAACAGTCGCGTCTATCCACCCACACTTCCTTATCTAATGATCTTACAGATTACTGGCAGAGTGAAATCATAGGCAAGCTCAGAGAGAGACCAACATGATAATATACTAATGGATTTTCCCCTAGTAACCAAAACAACATTGAAAATTAACCAGGCAAAAGATGTTATTGTGCAGCACCATATTTCAGCCAACTAAAAGATCGTTGTTTTTTTAAAGGACAGTTGTCTTGTTCTGTTACCAATTCTTCTGCAAAACTGGCCTTTCATCAATGGATAACTAGAAACATTGTTCAGAAATGACAGAGAGTGATAGCTTTCCTAATATTAAAAAATAGAGATACAATGTCCTGATACAAAACTGCTCCCGATCTTTCAGAAAATGGAAAGCCCTCTATTTTATACCACTGTGGTGTGTATCAAAGCAAAAGTGTTATTTCTAGTTGTTTCATAAAAGAGATATTTTGTGGAACATTCTGAGAGACATTTTCAAAAGAATAAATAGTCCCATTTCCTTGCAGATATATTTAACTCTAGAATATACAGACCCATCTGAAAGCACATCTCCATTTTGTGACAAATGCTATATGTATAAATCATTAGGGACAATTTCACTGAAAAGCGACTAAGAACAGTTGTCCTTTTACCCCCTGCAGATTTAATTTAACTCATAATATATTCACATGTATGTAAGGTGTGTGCAGGCTTCACATATAGAGAAAAATGCAAGCTCTGTATACTCTGTAATGTTTCTATAAAGGTTTCTCTAGCTCTTTCGCTTCTTCGAAGTCACAGTCACCTGTGACCAGAGTAATCAGTTTCCAAATGAGACATAAACCTGAGTAGGAAATGTGGGCATCAGCAGAAATTACAGCTAGGCAATAAAATTCTCTGTAACAAGAAACATTTACTTAGGTCTAACCTAAGTCATAATGTATCAAAAGAATCTATCCCAATTTTATGTACCTGACATAGCCAACAGCAGATCTCTAGCAAACACAGCAAAGGTACTTTTTGAAACATACACCAAATCTATAGCAGTCAAGTACTCTGTGTAGAAAAGTATTAGTCAGTGATTTTTTTATTTTCATGCATGTGACATTCAGTTTTCTGCACTCAGAGCATCTAATGTCCAGTAGCAGAAAATTCCATAGATAGCTGTACCTGAAGAAGTATCTCCTTTTATTAGTTTAGAATTTGACATATACTTATCTCATCTGATGTCTCTTACATCTTGTATTAGAAAAGACAGTAAACAACCTTTCCCTATTTACCTTCTCCCTGACACTCATGACATCCTGCCATATCCACCTTGTATCATTTCTCTTCCAGGCCAGACTACACAATTTAATCATCCTTCATACTGAAGCCATTTCATACCTTTGATCATACTCATCGTCCTCAGTGTAACTTTTCCAGTTGTAATATGTCTTACTCATGTAAGGGACTAGAACTGTTCAAAAATAGCTGAGATTTGTATTCATTTTTAACCTGGGAGGTCAGAAGATTTGAGCTCTATCATCCATTAGGAGGGATTAGATTTCTATCCCTTAGTCTGCCAAGCCTGTCACTCAGCTGTGAGTTACAACAAGAGAAGTTCTCAAGTCAGAGTGCTGTCTTAGCAAAGTCTTTATCTGTCAGGGAGCAAAACAACTTTTAAAATCCCTCAAGTGTTTCAGAGTGTATCTGTATTATTGTCTTGCTCCCTTCAACAGACTTTCATCACCTTGTTTCTTGGAGCTTGCTTCATCAGGGGTTCATTGTTAGAAGTTAATGATCAGTGGTTGAATCTTCGTATTGTCTTATCCAAGGCATTTCCCTCCAGTACAAGGTTTCAATCTTGAAACATCATTCAATAAAGTTAAAATAATATGATACCTCATCTCTTCACTTAGGTAACATAACATGTTAGATATATAATTATACAGAAAAATACAAAGAAAGAGTGCCATATCACAAACAAAATATTGCCAGTATAATCAACACTAGACAACTTAAAAGCTTTCCACAACAAACCTCATCCAGAGTTCAATTTTTGGATAAAATTATGATCTTCCCACAAAGCTAACCTATGAATGACTTGATTCTGATGTAAGTATGTGATGCACATATAGAATTCCAGATACAAAAAAAAATACTGTGTTTTAGAACTCAAACTGATTTACAGAAGGAGCTGGAAAAATTGATCCATGGCATCCAGCATGATGTTCTAGGTTTCCATCATTTATCTCAGATAAAATAACTGCAGAATGAGGCAAACACACTATCAGGACACTTTCTCTCACCATCCCCAGAGCTGGGGTTATAACTGGCTTATTTTAACAATGCCAGTTCTTTTGTACCTATGACTCCAAGAGCTTGTCCTGGGGACAGTCCTCCACAAACAAGCTGTGCAGTCAGAAGTGAAGTATGCCCACACACAATCTGTACCCTGCTAAGTGGGGAAAAAAAATAGGAAACATAACAAATGAATAATAGCCTACACATGTATATGTAGAAACGTTCATGGAACAATAAAATCCTAAGGTGAGAGAAGATAATGCCTCTGCTGATACATTACGTCTACATTGCAAACAATACCCCCCAGAAAGCAAATATATATCTAGAGAAAGCAAATTTCCATATTTGACCAGAATCAAAATCATTGCCCAAGATTCTTCCTTTGAGTAGTTTTAAGATAAATATATAAATGTCCCTGAAAGGGAAGGAGACAGCTTCAGGTTATGTAACCCTCAGAAAACCCTTAAAAATGTTGATGCAAACCTTCTGTATTTCAGCAGGTGGGGTGTAAACGATGTATTCAGAATTTTCAAAACTAAATGAAAAAATTATATTTACTATCTCAATTTCTTTTCATTCCCTCACTCTTACAAATAAAAATGAATTTGTCCTTTTCTTCTGCTGAAAGAATTTTTATTGTTATGGAATAATAATATATAAAAAGAAGGTACATTTTTAATGGTTAATATGGCACTCTTGAGAGCTAAATGATCTCATTAAAATGGCTTCTTTATAGTGAAAAAGGTCTGGGAGATGAACTTTGATTAGACCTGATTATGGTCTTGTTTACTGTTGTCTTATGGGTGTATAATAACCCAGAATTCTCCCAGTAGTTGTATAGTTGTACCTTAAACAGGGATGTATATTTAGGAAACAAACTGATAGTATGCACTTTGTTCTTCCCGAAAACATAGTTATTTGCAGAAACAACATTCTGTCATTTATACTTTTGATCCTTGATTAAAGGGTTTCACAAAGCTAGTGTCTTCAAACACACAGTTTATTATACATTAAACTAAAACTTATCTAAGTGTTGTTTTATATTTGAGAAATCTCCATATATTCCATATTCCCTGAATATTCCCTGAATTCTGCTATTAGACTGCTCGTCTTTTCAGATCTGAACTCATCTCCCAGGAGACTCCTTTGCTACATCTCTCTGATCTTAATCTTGATTTGGAGAAGTGGCCTAAAGCATATGCTTTCCAGCTGGATCTTCTGTGGTAGATTTTTTATCACTTCATTCAAAGGAACATAAAGGTCCCATGAAGGGAAAGATCATCGTGAGTAAGTATCTTGTTTTAATTTTCTCATTTTTCAGCAGCAGAATCAGAATGTTAATTTTTTTAAAAGCTCCAACTAGTGTCATGCCAAATGTAATTTTTTCTCTTTCTAGATTCAGAGAAAGTGTTTCAAACACACATAAATATGATGTGCAGAATATAGGACAAAGTAATGTTTCAGCTAAAACACACATTTCCTGTTATACACACACAGACACACATACAAACAAAAATTTGTTTCTCTGTGGTAAAAATGAACATAGATTTCAAAGAGATATGAAAAAAAAAATCCATTGCATCACACCGGGAAAAATAACAAGAATGGATAATTTGAATTAGCTTTATATAACAAATATGGAAGAATAGTAATGGATAGTATAGCAAGTCTTAATTCAAGTTTACTTCTCTAAATTGCTAACTCTTCTTCTCAAAACCACAACACAGATTAAATTATATATCCTGACCTAGTAGTGATGTTGCTAGTGCAATTTTATCTTTTTTTTTTTTTTTTTAAGTTTAGAGGAGACTTTTAGTTAAAAAGAAAAAGGAAAAAAAAAAAAGAAAAAAAAAAGATTTTTAAGGAAAAAAAATCTTTCCTTTCCCCTCTTGACTTTAATTACTACTCACACACAGCCTGGATTAGACAAACATGCATGCTATTAATTCCTGTTAGAGGTCTTCAGTGTGCAGGGGAACTGAAATCAGGGAGCTGAATCAGCTTTTCTTCACTGAGGTCTCCATGAAGCACTTCAGAGATTAGCTTTTTTTGTTCATTAGAGTGGTGTCCATGCAGCTTGAGTGGGTTCTCTGGAAAGCATGCTTTCCCCCATGACAGTGCCAAGAAGCTGAGCATCATTCCAGTTAAATACCAGGGAGACCAATTGAAGGCAGCCTGCAAACTGCCAGCACATTGGCTGGAGTATTGGAGAAGTGAGTTAGAGCTGTCTTTATCTGGTTGTACCTCAGTAATGGGAGACAAAGCAGAGAAGTGCAGGAAAGTTCTATGTCTAGTTCAGCCAGAGGTTGCAGGTGTTAATTTTTCACAAGATTCTCAAATATTTAGTGTATTTTTAATGAGATTTTTGTTTGTTTGTTTGTTTGTTTGTTTTTAATTAGATGTACAATTAAGCATTGATGCTATAATATCCTCATCCAAAACTAGAAATTCTGAGATTTAGCCATATCTAACAAACATAAATAACCAGTAACTGCCTCTAGTATCTAAGAATAGCACTGGTTTCTCAAGGTGATGTGTTATTCCATGAAAGATTAAAAACTAAGTACGGTAGTAGAGATTAGCATTTCATGATTGTGCAAATGCTAAAATAATCTTAAATCAAAAATATTGGGGGTGGTGGGGCTGATACTGCATTAGACATGTAACTATATAATAAACAATGGCACAATGTGTTTAAAAGGTTCATGAGTTTTAGAAAGACTTCCTATATTTCAGAAACTTTAGCTTGAACAAACTTATTTAACTTGAATCCAAACCGTCACTGCTCCTGAAGCACAGAACTTTTATATAACTGAGTAGAAGAAAATGTCTGATGCCATTTTTAACACTACTGGATGGCTGAATGGATTTTTATAAAATGAAACCATCAGTCTTACCACTCCCAGCTTAAACCCAAGTCTAAATTTTCAACTGGCTAGGAACACTTACTGGCATTTCTTCAGCTTTCCATCATATTCATATTACTTTCTCTCCTAGATTTTGTCCATAAATTGAAATATTTAATCCTATTAAAACAGTCCTTTAAAGTTACTATCTAATATATGGGATAGATAATGGAGAGATACTGGGAAGTCTGTTCCTTTCCTTTGACTTCTGTCAAAGTTATTGGTTCAAAGTCAGCCTATTCAAAAAAGCAAGAGATATCTAAAAATGGACTCAGAGGCCTTGTGAATATTGCCCTTTTAATGGCCTTATCCCATATTTTATATTTATGAAACAGAAATCCAACATTAAATGAATCTAGAGTTTCCTAATACTACAGTTTGTGAAGTCACTTGATCCTTAAAGGAAAATTATAACAAAAGGGACAGATGCCACATTAAACATTGGATATGAGTGGCATGAACAGACGTCCCAGGTAATATTCGTGGATTATTCAAAATAGTGGCTGATGTCCTCTAAAATATATTTAAATTAATTAGAGTTAAATGGTGCGTATATGGCCCATCAGCTCACTCTGAGATTTTGAGTAGCTTCATTTAGAATTTCAAGAGGGATTAAAATTCAGTGGGATAGTTCATCCATTCAGACATGTGAAGACCAGATCAGCTCCTTTTACTTGTAGTTTAAAATTATATATATATTTATATATATATACAGATTTGAAACTAATTTTGTGGTGGAAGGTTTATCACTGTTTTGTCTCAAACTCTTGGCTTAAAGTACTACAGAAGAAGAAAAGAAAATTATAAAAATATGTTAAGAATCCTCTCCTCCATGCCCACATATATATACGTGTGGAAATCTATAATTTTTCTCCAAAGCCAGAAAAATAATAATCTGTTACAGCAAGATTCCAATAATAAAGAATTTTAATGAAAAGCTATGTTTGTCCATCCAAATATAGAATCTGTACTCTAATAATAAGCAAATTTTATTCCTCAAGTGTCAAATAGGTGGAAGATTTGTAACATTGTTATGCAGTGTATTGGCCCATTATGTTACATTATTGAACAGTAGTTCTTATTGCTTCAGTGCACCATCTGTTCATAACACTTTCAATAATTGGCTCCCATGGATAATATTAGTGTACAACAGAAAGTAAAGTTTGCTGATAATTCCCAAGGACATTGTTTTAAACAGTAATCTAGTCTACAGATAAGAAAGTGTCAACATTTAGCAAGTGGTAATAGAATAATGTACCTGGTTGGACACTCCATGCAAAAAGTGATTTTGTCTAACGTGGCACCTAAACTAAACCATGTGCATTGGAAAATTGCCAAAATCTAAGACAAATTGTAAGATGTTGACATTTGTGAGAAATTATGTGATTCAGTGTTATAAACTGGGAGGGGGGGGAGGGGATGGGGGGAAGGAACAAAGTACATTTGTAGCCATAACAATTCAAAACAAATCAATTTTTCATTGCCAGCTAAAGAAAATACAACTATCATTAATTGAAGGAAAAGATTGGAGCATTTAAACCACATCCACAGAAATTACCATTACTTACAGATAATAACAAAAATACAAATGTTGATATTCTACCATAGTAGAAGTGTTTTTAGATTTTCTTTATTATTATGTTAACATATACATTTGTTTTTTGTTTGGGGGGGGAGGGGGGAGAACGTGTATTTATTTTTTTATTTTCTAGAAGCTAGAGGTTTTACATAGTTTAGTGGTATTCAGACAGAAGGAAAAACTAAACCTTCATGTGGCTTCAGTCCTATTATCTGAACACTGAATGTTTCATTTTTACTTGATTCTATATTCTAAATAGAACAAAAATAGCACAATACTTACCTGCAAGTTGCCAAGTTCATTGTCATTATAAAATATGTGCCCTAGTTTGTGAATAAGAGACAACAAAAATGACATTTTAAATACATATGTAACTGCTTTTTCTTAATCAGAAATCTAAATGAATCTGCAAACTTCTGAAGCAATATGGAATATCATTAGATGTAACCAACAACTCGTTCTATAAAATATTATTTTAAGATATCAGTCAATATATCCCCAGCAAGGGAAACCTCTAAGATTCCTTTAAGATCCAAAATAAATAACATGGGGGGAGGGGAAAAAAAATCACCCTCTGGAGCATTATGAAACATTTTTCTATAGTGATTTATCAGTTCTAGGAAAGAAGTGTTTTTTTTTCTAGGCTTTTCTAAGACTGTAGAAGGATTTTTTGTAAGATCCAACCTCACCAACTTTCCTGCATTCACAATACCCTTTGTGACCTAGTTTTCAATAGTAAAAATATATAATACAGTATCCATATGAAAGAAAGAAAGCCTTCACATCCAAGAAAGGCTGAAAAGAATAGCCATAGGTTCTAGATAGAAGTCATTGCTTAACACATTCAGATACCAAAGCAGAAAAACATGAATAGAAGTATTAAAGAGGTGCCTATATTACTCTATGGGTAAAGGGTACATGGAGATTCTCTATGGGTAAAGGGTACATGGAGATTTCATCTTAAAAAAAAAAAAAAAAAAAAGTTTTGTAAATTACTCATTAACTTCAAGCTTCAAATTTAGGATGAAATTCTTCTATGATCAAGTCATGTCATTTATGATGCCCTTCAAAGTTGTTTGATTATCTCTGTGAGCTTTCAGACCAACTAGAATGGACTTTAAATGACAAAGATATACATACACATGAAGAGAACTCAAAAAGTCATTACTGGAAGGTGCAAAGAGAGGAATGAGCTTTCAATACAACTTATTCAGTTAAGCAGTATAAATGTATTTCAGAAAAAAATATAAAGTTGAGGAGACTAATAAATTAAAGACATGAATCAAGATTGGGATTCTATGTAGACGGTTGTCTGCTTCAAAAATAAATATTACTTTTTTTAATGTTAACATTATATTTCTTCCTTAATATGCCAAGAAGACAGCTTTGTATTCTCAGTTTCCCAGACAAAATTATTGGTATCACGATGTAGGACAAAATTATTCGTTGAAGATCTTACCGTAAATAGTCATAAATTTAATAGCAATATGAGATGAACAGACAATAAAGACTCAAAGCCTCCCTCTATACATTTATATGATTTTTTATGTGTGTATATATATGTATATACATATATATATAAAGCGTATATCTTTATTTTTTTAAAAAAGGTTCCTTCACGACAATAGCAGTGTATGTCCCACAGAATGCATAGAGAATGAGTTTTTCATGGTTTCATGTCAGTTTGATCAACTTTGAAGTTTAAGAAAAAGCTCCAGCTGAGGATTTCCTACAGTTAACAAATTTATGCTGTTATCCAGGTTGGTTGTTCCATGTCTAGTAATTTCTGGTGTCCTGCTGGATATTTCCCTTTGTTAGAAAATGTAGAAGACTTTTATCCTTCATTTGGCCAAGCTTGTTTTTACAAAACTGTAGAAAACTTAATTAACTGTGGTACACCTTTCACCCTTCAAAATTTAGATTAAACTGAGCAACTGACAGTAAAGCATTTGGATGTGACTGTCACACAATGTTGATTTTGTAGGAGATGAGACTAAACAATAAGAAATATCAATCTTGTAAGGACATCATGGGGATACAGAGGGAGCAGGTCAGGTAAAAAAACCTCCAGAGAATAATCCCTAGTGATGTGTCTCACTCACACACAGGTTTCAACCTTCAGACTTCAAATCAGATGTCCTATCAGCTGGAGGGAAAGGGTTATATATGTGTACATGAAAACGTTTATATAAATATATACATGTATATATACAGAAATATACACACATAAGGACGTATGTATGAGAAGCAATCCACAGTAGAATCCACAGTAGTTCAACAGACAAAATATTTCCCTATCATCTGCAAGGGCAGACAGCTATTGGTGCCAACAGTGGTACAGACATTATTATATAACATCCTGAAAAAAAAAAAAAAAACTCTCTGGATAAAATCCTGAACCTGGTAGTAGAAACAATTGAGTTATGTAAGGCAAGTATTCCACCTCTGAGTCTGATATCTTCCTAGACTCTCTCTGTTTTGTTGTTTTGTTTTTCTAGTAGATGGGCTTGCACACATATGAGTCTGAATCAAGAGATTTTGCTTGGTATGGGAGCTGTAGCACAGCAACAGTAACCTGACATTTCACTGACTTTATGAAGTTCCACAAACTTTTAACCTACATATATTCTTCCGCTCTTTTAAAATTCAGTACTCATTGCCAGTACAAAATCTTTTGCATTTGAGTGGATCAGTTTTTAGAACTGGTGTTCATCACCCCACTGAAATTGCAGCAATTAGAAGTGCAGATGGCAGAAGTATACAAACCCATGACTGATGTAACACAGCAGAAAATCTGAAGGCTAATTCCAATGACTGGGTGGCAAGACTAAACAAATGGACATACTGTTTCACAGTGTAAAGTAATTAGATCATAGAAATCTTTGCCACAGGAGATTTTAGATGGCAGGTTTATAAAGGAATTGAAAAAGATATATACATTCTTTGGTGACAGTGGTGATCACAGGATCAAAACACTGGTGAAAAGCACACTAAATATAATTGAAAATACATTCCCAGATGTGGAAATCCCATCTAAGAAGAAGTTGGGAGCCATCCTGATTGAAGTTCTACCATATATTATCCTGAATACATATGCTTCCTCTGGTTAACAGATCTTGGTCAGTGCTGAAGTTACAATACTGAGTTTAATTACTCCTTGATTCAACACAGAAAGCCATTGTTCTGGTCTTAAATCTGTTCTTTTTTTGTATATTCTGACTGAGGCATGACAAGTTGGTTAAATATTAGATAATATGTATTATAGTTCACTATTTTATCCATTAAATAACCAATTATAAGATAGATTTCAACCTCTGCCAAATAGAAAACAGACAGGTTTCCTTGAATTTATTTTTATTAGGGCTCTTTGAGACATTTCTTTTTACAAAATTAAAGGAAATGTCTCTTGATAATGTTATTTTTGGTCATTACAGCTAATATTTGTGCTACAGTTTCATAATAAGACTTGGCAAAAACTGAATTTGCATCATTTTCCCCAAGCAGTTTTCTGTGTCATATTTGATAAAAAGTACTATACATAAATTTTATGTATATTAGTTGGAGAGAATGTTGAGATAATCTGTTTATTAAAACCAACATATAGCACTAAAACGTATTTTAAAAGACAAGAAGAAAAGACCATAATTCTTTTCTGTTCTAAAGTGCATTTTTTTCATCTCTAATAGATTCTGGAATTGCTTAATCTCTTGACAAAAACTCTATAAATTACAATACTCTTCTAATGATCATGGGGTATTTCTTTCACTCTCAGGACATTACGACTCTAGTGGGAATTATGGTCACACTTTAAGAGGATTTGATTCAGTATTAGGACAGCAATTGTGTGTTAATTAAATACCAATTGATTATTTAAAGTGCATGTGCTGAGTTTTAGTGCATTTATATTAGGTACATAATCTGTAAATCTTGATTACAATGTTTTGAATGATAGATTAAAGGTGCTGATATAGCAGAAAATGTTTGAGTGTTGCTGAAAAGTGAAGAAACCAACTGTTTGGTATTCAAGGACAGCATGGCATAAGTAGGCAAATGGATGTTGCTATTAAGCCATATTTATAATTGGTTGTTATGCTTAATTCCACCATTTTGCAGCTTTTCTAAATCTAAGGACTTGGTTTGCTTTGGTTTTCTACTACATGAGCAAACTACCACAGCTTCCTTTCTAAAGGAAGAAAAACATTTGAAGACTAGATGTAGTTTCTGTTGTCTCACACCTAGTGGATTACACACACTGGGGCAGATAGGAGTTTCACAGATGGGTAGGTTTATGCTATATTCTGTGTTAGATAGGCAGTAAGAACAAGCAAAGCTTTTTTGCTTTTATTAAACCTCAGGTCGAACACCCCTTACAGAATGCAATCTAACCCACTTGTTTGTGCTTAGCTTACCAGGGGTTACGTTGGCAGAGATAAATTCATCATCCATGGCTTCCATATCAAGGCAAGAGCTATAGATAAGTTTCAAATATTTTCATGTTTTCACCACTTTGTACAACTCCATGATTTTGGGATGCTGCATTAGCTTGAGCCAACATGCTTTGTGCATAGAAGTGAAAGACACTTTTACCAAGAAGAACAGAAAAAACTTAAATCAAGAAACTACAGGAAGAAGGCCAACTGGCAGTATGTGCCGGTACTCTACTAAAACAGCCATTACTCCAGTAAATAAATGATTCTGGTTTTAGCATCTTTGCAGATTACATATGTACAAATAACACATTCAATCTATTTATTGAAATACCATCCAAAATAAAACCAAAGAAACACAGACATTTTGTTGTTGTTTTTTAACATTGAACTGGCATTTTCTATTGTAAGAACTTCAGGGTTTAAATGTATAAGACTATGGGTTATTATAGAAAGAATGAAAATTACTCTAATACTGTTTGGAGAATAGCAGCTGGTTTTATCTGTTGTGCCAGGTTTATTTTTGGCACAATTCCTTATGTTTCCTGTGTGCAGACCCAGTGGGGGTGAGGATAGCAAGCCTGAGTTTGTGTGAATGGTCATTGCCAAGATTCTGCCTTTCTACTGAAAAAGAAGAAAAGGAGAGAATAGACTTGAACAGACATTGGACTGACAAGATTGAAGACTGAAGTTCTTTGTTTACCAGCAGAATATCTGTATAACAAACAGATAATGGCATTCCAGGCTTCCCTGTGCAGGTGTGCCAGCATCCCTCTTCAGAAAAGATCAAGGTTGTGGGTGAGAGGCCACAACAGATTTTTACGTTCATATATCTTGGTATCGTGGGTTGCATTAGGAGGAGTGTTACCAGCAGGTGAAGGAAGGTGATCCTTCACCTCTACTCAGATTGGTGAGGCTGCATGTCTAGTTCTGACCTCCCCCTCCCCCCACCTTCCCTTTCACCCCCTCCAGTACAAAGAGACCTGGGCATACTGGAAAAGGTCTAAGATAAGCCAAAGAGATTATGAAGGGACTAGAGCATCTCTCCTATGTGGAAAGGCTGAGGCACCTGGGAAAACAAAGCTGGAGAAAACAAGGCTCAGGGGAGTTCTAATCAATGTGTATAACTACCTGAAGGGAGGGTACAGTGAAGATGGAGCCCAGTTCTTTTCACTGGTGTGTCCAGTGCCAGAACAAGAAACTATGGGCACAAACTGAAACATGGAACATGGGAGGCTGTGTCTGAACAACAAACAGAACCTTTTTTTTTTTTTTTTTTTTTTTTTTTTTACTAAGAGTGTGACAGAGCACTGGCACAGGTTGTGAAGTCTCCTCCTTGAAGATCTTCAAAAGTTGTCTGGACATGGGCCTGGGCAGCCTGCTTGATCAGGGCAAATGGCCTCCAGAGTGCCCTTCCAGTGTCAGACATTCTGAGATTCTCTAATTCTGTCATTCTGCTTACAGAGAGTCCTCCATGCTGTGACTGCCAGCAAGGACACCTATATATATATATGTGTGTATGTATGTATATGTATATATTATATGTACATGTATGTATATGTATATACATATACATATATATGTATATATACATATACATATATATGTATATACATATATATACATATATATTTATATATGCACACCTATATATATAGATAATATATATAATATTTATTTTATATATATATATATTTATTATTTTATTGTATAAGAGCTGGACAGAGACTAAATGTCACAAATTCATATAGGACCCTGAACAGACCAGCAGGACTTAGGAAAACAGCCAGAAGTGTCAAAGTCTGCACTGCTATCATTTGCACCCTAAGTCACAAATTCTGATCTTCAGCAATGTTGTCAAGCCCTCTGCTGAGCCCACATTGTCCTCTCTGTCCCATGCCCTCAGAATGACAGGCTTTGCCTTTCACAAGTTTTAATAATAGTCTCTGTGGGCCAGACTGTGCACTCAGGTGGTAAGTAAGCTGCAATACCCCTTGAATGTTTCTGTATTATACCACACTTCGTCAAGACCCTTTCAGGTCATTTTTTTTTATTTTTTTTTTCTAGGAAAGGAAGTCATCTGCTACCCATTTATTTCAGATACAAAATCATAATTTCCAACTAAAGCTGCTTTGCTACTTCCTCCTTCCCTTTCTTGGATGCACCAAGGGAGTAGATATTCCAACACTATCGAGCCACACTTATCATGTACACATGAAGCTATGCAAGAATACAGAGAGAATTTTATTTCACCCTGCTTCCCAGAAGGACTGCATCTGACCTTGCCAAATTCCAGCCTTCAGTACTGTCAGATAATGGATGTTTATTTATTTTTAAGGTCACTGACACCTTATAAAGAACACAGAAAATGTTAGATGCAATTCTTTCTGTGAAATGGAAGATTTTCAGTGAATATTATTCATAATTATTGAAGACCTGGATCAAAGACAATAAGAGAAGACTTGATTTTTGCAGGGGTGTTTTGTTTCTTTCTTTTTAACTTCATTACTCTTTCTTTCCTTTCCTTCCTTCCTTCCTCCCAGCTCTCAATCAATATTACGTATATCTGACTGGATGAAAAATTATGGCAAAAAGTATGTGAAAAGCTAGTTGTGGTACATGTCTTATTCTACTCACTGGGTACAAGACAAAGCTCCACTGGGAAGTTTGGAAAATGGGTATACCTTTACTGTTCTGTAGTGAACATAAAAGGTCCTTCATATTGCAAGATAAGCAGAGAATAATAAAAAATAAAAAAAAAATGAAAAATAACAAATAAAAAAGAAATAAAAAAGAAAAAAGAAAAAAGTTCTTTATCTGTGAAAAATACCCTAATGTGCACATTCATGCACATTTGGATAGAGTGATTACATTTTGACTAAAGTTAAGAAAAGGAACTGCTCTCAAAACCCTAAGGGAAAAAAATAATATATATATATATTCTACCAGCAAAAACAATTTAATCATATATGCTGCCTAACGCTGTTTTGTGGTTGCAGTGACCAGTTTCTAAGGAATGGTCTTTTCTGATAAATGACTCTAGAGATAAAATACTGCCACTGTGTGTGGAGCTCGTTAGTCATGTCCTGATGTATCAGTGATGGCTCAGAAAGATACAGAGAAAAAGAAAGGAAGCATGTTTGATCCAACAACTAGTTGTTCACAGCAGTATTTTCACATATGCACATATGCAAATGTCTATGCACATATATATTTACTCAAAGGTATACATACACATGCAGTTATATTAAAAGTATTCTCTATGGAAGAACGATTTTCAATATAGCAGAACACAAAAAAAAATACGTTTACCTTTGAAGCAACAGGAAAAAAAAAAAAAAGAAACACAACCCACATCCCCCCCCCCCCCCCCAAAAAAAAAAAAGGTCTTCTGTCTAAGTGCAATGTACACCATTATGTAAGAATACTGTGCACAGTTAAACAGAAGACTGAGCAGATTTCCCCAACTGGGAAAGAAAAGCTTTTTGAAGACTTCAGCTTTTTTAACTGTTCAAAGTATGGTCAGTAGAAGAAGCAAGCAGAGTTCTGAAAGGAGTAATGAGATGACAAAAGGAGAGAACACCTGAAAGAGCATCCACTGTGTATGAAGCACACTATTTCCCTTTTGTTGTGAACTCCTGGACTTGAGTAACCAAGTCAGGCTAGTAGTAGAAAGAGGGTTACATGCAGTAAGAGGGTGAGTGAGGCAAGAGCTGCATCTCCTTTCCAGTTTGCTATTCTGAGATTTGAGAGAGTTCAGTTATGAATGCACTAAAAGCTTTATGTTCCACTCGTGAAAGAGGTACAATCATCTGAGGTGGGTGGGAAGGCAAGAGATCTGAAAGAGTTATGATTGCCAGATGAAAAAGGGGAAATATTCTGCTATTAATTCATCATCTTAATGTCTTATTTAAAGTATTCAAGTACTTCAAATACTCGTTGACTTTTGTGTGACTAAAACTTTTGAAATCCAAAGTGATTGGTTGATACAAAGGCCTACAAAGATGGTGAGGGGTCTAGAGAGTAAGACGTATGAGGAGCAGCTAAGGTCACTTGGCCTGTTCAGCCTGGAGAAGGGGAGGCCGAGGGGAGACTTCATGTGTATGTATATTTATGTATTTTCCTTCCCTGGGAAAGAGAGTTTTTAAGAATGAATTGAAATGTCTTATTTCCTAAAACTTGAACTGGATATAATTTATTTTTTAAAATATTTATATAATATATAAATATTTTATATTATAAATATATAATTTATTTTTAAAAGATTTCTCCAACCTACACACCAAGCATCCTAGACTAGGCTTCTCATTCTCACACTGCATATCATGAAGCACACTGTGATGAATCAAGCCATATATCAAAATTAGAGAGGAATGAATCACAGCAGATTGAAATTTTGGATGGCTCATTCTCCATGTCTTTGCCTTGCAAAATGAGGCTGACTATCTTGAAAGACTGCTGTTTCCTTTGCCTTCTTTTGTGCCTAAAGATAGCAAAGAGTCAGCAAACACTGGGAACATTCTCATCCTATTTCTTTTGCTATTTGCATGTGCCTCCTCTTTCTGTTCTTAGACAGTGGTCCAGATGTGCTGCCAGTACTAGTTCTCCCTTCAGACATTGCTTCCCTTTCTTTCCATTAAGCAGCCTATTCTTTCTTCTTCACATAGCTGACACTTGGTTGCAGATCTATTACCAGCCCCCCACCAATAGACTGCAAATATACATGTAGACATTCCTGGCTGAACCCACTTAGCTGTTTGTCTGCTCGCCTCCTGTTATTGCATGCACATGCCCAAGATCTTCTTAAACTCTATCCACAGACTCATTACACTGCATTCCTCGTCCCCTTAGAAGTCAAGTACTTAAATACGGCCCTAATCCACAAGCATAATCTCTGCTATTTTAGACCACGGCTGGAATCCCAAAATAGAAAGATGTGAAATAATGAAAACCTACTAACTTTTGTTGAACCTCAGTTCTATTTTTGAGTGAAGGTTCCAGCCACAATTTCCTTTCTACAGGTCAGCTCAAGCATTCCCTAAAGCAAACACAACAGCCTTAAAAATGCAATGGTGTGTCACCCTGTGATTCATCATCCAGCAAGTCAGAACCAAAATAATCATTTCCTAAGCAGGGATGTACCACCATGTGATATAAGGAAAGCTGACATTTTAAAAATATACGGGGATGGATGTTTTTTCAAAGGTTTACCAGTCAATACCCCCAGAGAAATTTCTTAAATAAATCTGTAGTTTGTAAATCTATGCTAAATGCTTGCCCTGAGGCCTTATTTCAATCCCATTGATGCTGATGGAAGCAGAATCCACTGAAGCAGAAACAGCAGGCTGGAATAGCTAAATTTCAACTATTCTAATATTCACAGCCTTTTGCAATTTCTTGCTACCGCAGAAGGGATGAGGCCAATCAAATCTTCCCCTGTTCCTTTTGCTGACAAATTGTTCCTTACTCTATGCCCAAATATTTTATACTTGCTAACATATGTTGTTTCTCCTACAGTCCCTGCTTTGTAGATTTGGGGGTTATGAACCAAGAAAATTTGACAAATAGAACACTTGAACAGCATGAGAGTATCTGCCCTCCTGCTCAGAACAATGGTGCAGTCTCATAAAAGATACTAAAATCTCTGTGTGGGTTAACATTACCTTTCTTTTGCCATGTCCTCTAAAGCCTTCCACATTAAGCTACTGCTTGATTTATGTCATGAAGCATTACTTTTTATATCCTTTTTCTTTTTCTTTTTTAATCTTATCTAAAGATGTTCTCATTATCCATATAAATGCCTGTTTTTCTTTCTGAACTCTAAGTCTCAGTGAAATCTTATGGCAGTGGGTTTGACTGATTAATTATGCATTGTATAAAAAGATACTCCCTTTTATCAGTTTGAATTTATTTCCTTTCAGTTTCATCTACTCTCTTGTTATTCTTGTCTCTTGACAAAGGGCAAGTTTATCTTGTTTTAAAATCCCTTAATATCCCTCGGTGTGAACTAATGCTATACCCCCATCACCTGTTACAACAAGGATCTCAATATATCTCGGTCTTTGTATGTCACTGTCTTTCATTTTTTTTGTTTTTCATAGTCCCAATAGCTTTCTAGTAGATATACAAACCCTGGTTAACTAGGTTATAACTGTGTTTCTAATACAGGTGTTCTGCAGATATTTAGAAGCAATCCAGTAACCTCAAGATCAAGGACCATCAACTAAAAAATATTCATTCTACACTGACCTCTCATCAGTGTTCAGTGTTCTTTTAACTTGATTTCTGGAAGCTGTGTTCATTCAATGTTGAAGTTTACATTGCAGATCAGCTCTAATTAGCTCTTCTCCAAACTATTCCTTTTTCTTCTCTTCTTATCTTGAATATTCCCTGTGGTTCATTTGCTTCTCTTTTGCCATTTGCTTAAGTGATCTGTAAGCACAGGGTAAGGAGTTAGGGTGCTTTAGAGGGAAGTAGTTTCTTTCTATCTTACTTGGCATGGCCATACAGCATGTGGGAATGCATGCACAGGTGTGCAATCATCCCTTCTTCATCCTTAGTGTGTATATGTCTCTATTCTGATATGCTTTCAGTTTTTCTGGTAAGAAATTAAGCACATTAATCATGTGAAAACATAAACTTGATGCGCACCCAAAAAGTGCCTCTCTTTTAACAATGGAAAGTTGAAGCTGGTATACAAAACTCCAGGTAGTGATAGCTTACTGTAAGATATGAAGGGAACCAGTAACATCTGTTTGATGCTATTTTACTAATTTCAGTTTGGGTATAGTTTGAGCAGGGCTCAATTGAGCTGGCATAGGAGGGTCTGGTTCAAAATTCATTCTGTATTACTACTTATCTATTAATCTCAGCTATTGAGCAGTGTGGGTACATTCCCAGGTGTTTAAATTCAGTGGAAGTGTTTATCAATGATTGTATAGATAGAATCTCTCTCAAGAACAAAAGGATTTCCTCAATTTTATCACTGCAAAAAGAATGTAGAAGGCAGTCGTGTATTAGTCATCTTGGCTCTGTGATAGACAGTCCAGCTCTAGGACAGATTCTGACTTAGGAAAGCAGAAAAAGTTTAAAAGCTTTGACAACTAGTTTCAGTGTTGATAGATGCTGTCTGAATGTTCTCACACAATTTTATCTCCATCTATTTCTGGTCAAAGTTTAAAGGCAGTTTATGACTCTATTAAACAATATCCTTGTGATACACAGCACTGAAGGAGAACACTGGTAGCATCTCATTAATGCAGGACAAATCATTGCCTCCTGGCATTAGTTTTGTGCTTTATCACCAGAACTGTTCATCTGACCATGTGACTGTAGTGAAGGGGAAGGAATCACAGAAAAGAGTATGACAAAAAGCACATTCTCACTCTATCAAAACCGTCTTGCTGTGGATTAATTAGAGGATTTCAGGAAGCCCCAGATTAGTAAATGGAAATCTTTGTGATTTGCCTTGGTAATTATTGGACTGAAATTTCAGAAGTTGAGATAATTCCCAAGGGAAAATGCATCTGTGCACTTCAAATTAGCTGCTTATATGCTTGCTTAGATTCTTTACATGCCTTCCAAACCATGCTGGCATACTTAAAAAGTATACTCAGGTTGACAGATTTAGAAGAAGGAAATCTTTGGTAGATTACCTTGGCAGAAAATTCCCTGCATGTGTTTCACGTAGAGTGTTTCTCCTCCTCCTAGAAAAGATATCCCAGAGGAATTCAGCTCTTTCTCCAGACATATCTGCCTAAATCTCAGGAAATAAGAACTAGGAACATAAAGGAGAATTATTTGAGACCCTCAATCTATCTTGAAACAACATGCACCTGGCAGCCCTGGCTCTGGTCCCAGGCTGGTGTAATTTTAACCCCTTATGTGAGTGGTTGACATAAGCAAGGTTTATTGACTCTTGACCTCATTGGACTAACAAATGAGAGTAGATGCTATTAGAAAAGGGTGAGGTTTTAAACTCTGAAAGCATATAACTTGTGTTTCAAATCTTAACCACTTTCAGGTATCAGATTACAGAGCTATGCTTTTTCTTCTGTTTTATTTGAAAGGTGTTATAGCATCCCTCATGCTTCTGAACTAGGACACCTGACTTTATAATTAAGGGTATCCAAAGGTGTTCCTATAAGGTTGTTACTTTTTGTTTGTTTTAGCACTTAAAATCCTCCCTTATTTACTCTTATTTGTAATTTTGCTATGAAGTATGAAATCTCCACTATTTTATTTCAGTTTTATGTCAGTATGAAATTCTGGGGAAAAAAAAAAAAAAAAAAAGAGAGAGAGAGACAAAATTTCTGTGGTGAAAAGTTACATTCAGTTTAAACACAGTTTAAACATATTTCTTGTGATCAGTTTTAGATACACCACAAGCTTCTAGCAGCCACTTTGGAAGGGCATGAGTCTCACGCAGTCCATTGCTGTATCTGCAGAGCCTCTGTGGCTGTCTTGGTTTTGCTTACATCATCTCAATGATGCTGAATGTTTACCTTGAGTTAACTGAACCCCTTACCAAACATCACTCAAAGCTGGGTTGTGAACTCCCACTGAAACTTTTTAAAGACATTATGCATTCAAAAATCTCCACCAAAATCTGTATACCCCACTGTCCCTTGTTTTCCACACAGATGTAATTAAATATTGGTGTGTTCCATAACCCATGGGAAGTGTTGGGAACATGAGCATTCCTGGCTGCACTCCTAGTATAGCTCAGTGTCAATCTTGAATTCATAAATAAATATCCCATGTAAATTAGCTCATTTATTTGCAGTCAGGATGATGCTGGCACTTGTCATAATCATGTATTCTATATTTATTTCTATTTCTCAGCTAGCTGGTTCTTTTTTTCTAACTATTCAAATTTTTATCCCTTGTTATTTATTTTCTCATGGTGCAGCTCAGATTGCCCATTACTTTGACCAAAGCTGACACTGCAGCATTCAAAGAAATCTGCTTTCTCACCTTCTCTGTTCTTCCATTCTGGGAAAACAAACAAACAAACAAACTAACTAACAAAATCTTCTAATCTTCTGCATATTCAAAAAGAGAGGGATAGTCTCTCAGTCTGCCAAAGTGAGATAGATAGGTTCTGGTTTTTGTTTCTTTCCTTCAAATTCCATTAATAAACTGTAATTTAAATGATGGGTAAGAAGGAGCTTTGATACAGGGACAGTGCCACAATACATGGATTAGCCCACACAGAAACTTAATTTTCCTTTTGAATAAAATACACAGAAAAAAATATAGTTGTTATATCATAGTGCTTTAAAAGTCTGCTTCACGATTGTTTTCCAGCCATTTTACACAGGATGAAAATCTTAGTGAAATGTCTTGACCCAATTCCTAGAGAGTCAATGACAAGTTTGGGATCAAGGATAAAATTGCCATAGTACAATTTGCTCCTGCTGACTGAGATACAAAAAGTATATTCTTTAAAAAGAGACAGTTTCTTACAAAGTGTGCTCCCTTTAAACTTCTTCAATTTCTGGAAACACAGGCAGTATTTGATTGTGTCTAAGACAGAGGGTGACCCTTTTCTCAGATCAGCTGAAAAAAATTCAGCTGCTAGACCAAACTGAAGTACTGTGTACATATCAGCCAAAGTAGAAACACATTGCTGGGAGGCGATGCATCACTGCTATGAAGTCTGGCCCCATGTCAGCTAAGATTCTGCCATAGAGTAAAGGGTCTTCTCAACAAAGGAAGAAGAAACTCATGCAGGGATGCAAGCTCCACCATATCCAACGATCATCTCTCTTTAGCCTTCAACACTTGATTTACCTTTACTTTCATCTTCTCTGATATATTCATGTTTGCAAAGCATCCAGAAGCTAAAAAGGGGAATAGAAATGTTCTATATAATCAGAGTCAGCGTTCTCAGGACATAAAAACTAAAGCAATAGTTTTCTATAAAAGAGATTTTAATTTTTACCAAAAAAAAAAAAAAAAAAAAAAAAAAAAAAAAAAAGCTAGTTATAAAGGCACTGTGCTTTTCATTAGGTAATGAATAATGCCTGAAGTAAAATAGGAGATAAAGGTCTAATAGCCAAACAAAAGAGAATATGGGAGAAAAGTTTGGAGGGGGGGGGGAGGGAAGGGAAGTTATAAAAAAACAAGAGAGAGAGGGAGAGAGAGAGAGAGAACAAATTCAGAGGCAAATCAGAGGTTTTAGATATTAATCAGTACATGCTGAGTATAAATGCAAGGCTATTCTGACTCTATTTTATGGAGAACAAAATTACAGTATGCATTTTTATAGATTGACCTAATTGCTGTTTTGAAAATGGCTTCCTTATCACTGAAAGCTAAGGGAATGTGAACATGCTTGTAGACCTTTGTTCTTTTATTGAAAGATTTATGTTGCTAACCTTCAAACACTAGGTGATATATGGGTTCATATCTTTACTGACAAATTCCAGTCTCCCTGAACTCTAAAAGTTGGAATGCAGGTATAACAGCACATACAACTCACTTATCAGATTTCTCAGCATGAGGAGAACTTAAATAAAAAACATCAGAAAATGATATCAAATGTCTGTGACCTATAACCACCCCTGAAAACTAAGAATGGACTTGATCTGTGTGTGCTTTGTCTGACACGTAGAAACTGCTAGCCACTCAGACAAAAGAACAATAGGAGAGAAAGAAAAATATTCTAAAGAGAATATATTTCAGACCTGAAAGACAAGATAATTTATGATAAGCATTAGAGGCATTAGAGACACAACTTTTCTGGTTAGGCAAAAATACAGCATTCTATTTAGCAGACAAAAGCCACAAAGAACTGATGTATTTGGGAAATTCTGATCCTTGTAAATTTGTATCAGAACAGACTGAGGAAGTAAATGAAGCCAAGCTATCTGCAGTCTTAAAAATCAGATGTGCAAGTAAAGCAGTAAGATCAAGTAAAGGTCAGATTTTATGATAAAAATCAAGGATTAAATCATGGGAGCTGTCATCATTGATGGTATCATATATTTTCCTTTTAATACAAAACGTGGTCATGGACTGTGTTTCTGTGGTAACAGGAAAGGTTGATATCAGAATTATGGTGTAAATGAATGGATCCTCATATACCTTCTGATTCACAGTCAGTGAGGGATATGCATAAGGAACTTAGATGTAACTTCTCCAAGAATATCATTAAAAAGAATAAAGAAGAAAGGGTCTGTGTGCTGACAGAGGGCTCTGCACATTTTTTGACAGGAAAGCAGTAATGAGAGCAAAGCAAGCTGTTCTCTTGCTTGCTTTTTCCTTTCTCTCTTCGCATCTTTTCTCCTTATTTCCCATCCTGTTTTCTTTCAAAGATTATAGTGTTAGGCCTGAAATATTATAAATGAAATTGAAGGAGATTACTTGATTAAATGAATGAAATATTGATTCCAGATAAAGGGGTCTATTTCTAGTGGAAGTTTCTCCAAAAACATATGTATTTTATCAATAACTATGTTGAGTACATAGCACATTGCTATAAAAGTGAGGACAAAATGTCCTTGACAATATAATGAAGTCAGAAATGGCCTCAGGACCAGTGCAGAAATTATGCTGGTTTTCACTTGGAAAACCTGTCTTCTCTGAAAGAACTTATACTTGTGGCTCTTTCAAGCCAACTATTATGTGCCAAAAAGAAACTGAATGAGTGACATTGTGTGGTTCCATATTTATTCTCTCTCAGTGGCTTCCAGATCAAATGCATATGTTTTACAAGTTCAAAGATGATTTTCTGATTGCCAGAGCTCTAAATTGAATCTGGGATCAGAAAATTAAGCATTGTTCTTTCTGAACCTTTGTGAAATGTTCACAGCAAAATGCCAAACACGTCAAAAGTACAGGTCATTGCATTTTCAGTTGATCTTGTTTTCTTGGTCTTGTTTTCAATTAGAACTGCAAAGGTGTTATTTCCTTCCATATCAAAGCTCAGGAGTGGCACAACACTTAAGCTAGAAAATGAAAATGTATAAGCACAATTCTGAAATCTATTATTTTGAAATGCAAAATATCAGGATGGAGATCTGCCGTGTGTTTTCACTGTGGAAGTTTTTTGTGTGTTCTAATAAAAGACAGTCTTTTCCCAAAATGCACAAAATATGTAAATTTTTGAAATAATATTTTCCTTTTTTTTTTTGTGTCTGATAATCATATTTTTATATAGTTTACAAAAAGTTTACAAAAATCATTCCTGAAAAATAATCCTGAGGGGAAAAAAACATCATATATCCCAGTACACAAATAAAAGTAATAAAATATGTTTCAGTTAATATCTTTACTTGTTCACATGACCCTTTCTCACAATGGAACTTAAATGTGGGTCCAGAGGCTACGACTGAAACAGAAAGCTCACTCCTGAATTTTGTCCTGTTAAGGTAGCATTTAGTCTGTTCAGGAAAAGTTAGAGATTTCAGTTCTATATTTTAAATATAAATATGGTGAAATAAATGTGGATAAGGTGAGTAAAGATAAACTTAGTTTTACTCTCAATCCTTCTTCTGACTGTAGCAACACTCAGTTGTTTGTTTTTTTGTTGTTGTTGTTTGGCTGTTTTTTGTTTTTTGTTTTTTTTTTTAACTCAGTATAACTTTTTGAGTCAATTTGCCCTTTACATTCATATAAACCTTTAGATGAATTAGGTTTATCAATGTTTATACCCCGTTTTCCTCTACTAGTCAAAGAAGTCAAAATTCAAAGTCTCTTGTAAAACTGTTCAGGAGAACCATTTCATATTTGCACACATAATAATCCATCATACCTTTACTTACATGACCCTCAGTGAACAAGTAGATGGAACCAAAATCATATCACTCAGGTGATCAATTACCACCAACCAACAGAATTCCCATCCTGCATGTGCACCATTGACTCTTGGAGCAAAAGAATATTGCAAAGATAATAATTCAGGTAATGACCACAGTGGAGGAGATTTCATTGTCTTTTCAGGAATTACATGCACCAATACAGAAATATGCTACATTTATCTAATAAATCTTTCATTAGCAAGAGTTAATTTCAAATAGGAGACATCATTTTCAACATTGGAAGGTTTTCTAATGCTTGGGACATGCTGACAGTTTTTTGCTTTTCATTTTCGTTTCAATTTCTCTCTCTCTTCCCCCCTCTCTCATTTCTGCTCTTTCTTTTTTAAGGTAAGATGTTAAAGTTTTCCACATTTTTTTTTGGTAATAGTATCGAACGTCACCAATGATTATGGCAATTAGTGAGACAGCACAATGGAGAAATTGTGCTGAGAAATGGTTGAGGATCCTCAGGATGATAAAGAGACAATTCTAAATGGGTCCTACAATAAGCATATCATGCAGCAGAAACATGCCTGATATCCTCAATGATATTTCATCTCAACATATCAGTATGGATTAGACTGGAAAAACAGGTCTACACAGACCTTGAAACTGATTTCCACAATCAGTCAGCAACCATCAAGTTTATAAAAATGTTCCTCAAAAGCACACTAGACCTAACTTTATGCTTTCCTCTACCAGACACCTTTTCAAGACAGCAGTCAAAAATATCTTCTCCCTGCATTTACACTTGTTTTATCCTAGTTATGTTACATATAGAGATGTGTTGAAAATCACAATCTATTTATAAGTCAGTTGAGGAAATATGCTTTGGCCATGTACTCTAAAAGCAGCAGATGCCATCTGTAATTAAGATGATGTAAATTTATTATATTGAGAACAATTAAAAAGCATTTGCATGAGTATTTCTGAAAAGTCATAGCACCTATATTATTATAAAGAAGAATGTGAGGTCTCTATGTCATTTATTTTAAAGTTATTTCTGCAGTCACATTATCCTGTGCTTCCAGTGGGGGAAAAAAAAAAAAAAAAAAAAAAAAAAAAGCATTTATTTGTGTTCATCTAATATATCTGTATATTAATAACAAGCTGATTAAATAATAATTAAAAAAAAATGTGTTGGATGACAAAATTATCAACCAACACTGCATAAAGCAAGAACCAATTAATATTTGGTTTTGTTGCTCTTTTTTTTTTTTTCCTAAAAAGCAGGTGTGAGAAATGATAATCCCATCACAAAATTTGCTCTTCAAGCAAATCCCCTTTTCCCAGTAGTCTGCTTTAAATGGTGATCCTTGAAGCATACCTTCAAGACAAACACATCCATAGTGATTCAGAGGAAGGGAGAATGAGTTACAAAACTAAAGATTCGGCAAGGAAAAAATGTTAATTTAGACATCTCTCCTGTATATCCATAAATAATAAACTAAATAAATAATTATTTATCTTATTATTTATCTTATTTAGAAGTCCATGCTATTTTGACAAAGTTTTAAAACACTTTCATTACAGCCATAAGGGGGTTCCTATTACCACATTGGTTTACTCAAGATTAGTTGTCCATATTCGCTATGACAATAGAAAATATTGAAAATACAGGGAAAAAGATCCTTCAATCTATGCAAGTTTTACAAATGAGTAACATAAAGAAGGAGGAAAAGTAATAAAAGAATAGAAAAAAAAAAAAAAAAAAAAAGAGAGAGAAAGAAATTCTAATGAAAACTTACTTTAAGTCAAAGAAAAAAAAAAAGAAACTGAAAGTTTATTTCTCAAAGGAAGAGGCCTCAAGATATTTAAACTGTTTATATTACAACCAGTATTTGGAAGATCTGAGAAAGTGCTGAATGTCATCACTGAATCTATATCACCTATCTTCCACACTGATGAGAGCTCTTTCATTTGCATGAAGTGTTGTTTCCAAATGTAATAAGATAACTTCCAAATAGTATAGGAAGTAGTTTGAAGTAGGACAACTTGAAGATGGCAAAGGCTTAAGTGACAAAGTGTCCTTCAGAAATAAAATGATAACATCTTCACCATGTGTAAATGAGGGAAAGTAATCCTGGTAACTGCTGAAAGCTGATCATCTGATAATAACAAGGAATGAAGCCTTGATATCCACATAAGTATCAAGTATCAGACAGAGAAGATATGTCAGAACTCCTCTAGCCAATATCATATCACTTGTTTTAGCCAGAGTGACTCTGGTGCCAGCTGCTCTGTGGTGACTTCTGCCAAATTCTGGCAGATGTCATCAAAAAAAAATCAAACATTGATTTGGAAGAATTAGAGACATGCAATAGGACAGTTTATCTTCATGGGTACAAAACACACTAAGTTCACCTTCCTCCTGAGTGCAACCATGATTTCCTTCACAGGTGAAGAAAAAAGAGAACATGATTAGGATCACTAGGACTTTTCAAGAATGATGTCTGGAAAAGAACAGGTGGTTCACAGTGTCTTTTGTGGTCTTTATATGATAAGTCATTGAAGCCCCATCAAATCAGTCCTGTTGGTTTACTACAGGCAAAACAAATAAGGGGAAGGACATTTCAATACTCCAATAAATTAGACTGTTTATGAAAGTACTTGTCATCATTGATTGACAGAATCCAAATTTTTGGTTCAGCTGCCAGAATTCCAAAAATTAAATTTCTTAACTTTTCTTAATAAAAATGTCTAAAAGGGCTTTTCTAGAGGGATCCAGAAAATATGTTGTGGTTTTCAAGACAAGTTATGTTATTAGAAAGAAGAAAAAGACAGAAACATTCAGTTAATTTAGTAAATGCACAGATAGAATGTTAATATGTTAAAATGTAATAGTTGCCCATACATTTTCAAACTGTGACATGAAATTCCAAGTTAGAAGAATTAAAATGAACCATGAATTACACACAGAAATGAACATGCTGCAAAATTTTGGTACAAAGACAATTAAAATATTTAAAGTCAACAAATTTAATGAAATACCTGTATGTCCAGACTCACTGAGAGTATTCTCATTTTAACTGAAGAGGGATTTCCCTGGGATGTTCCCAGAAGTGAGGATAAATTTCACTGTGCATCAATTCTGAGTTTCTTTCCAAGCCTAGAAGATGTAACAGAAATCTGGGTGGAGTGGAAACAAATGTGTTGTCAGCATGATATTCCCTGCAAGCCTTAGTCCTGGTAGGATTCCAAAAGATGCCTCCTTACAGATGAAGACCTCCATCCATTTTTACAGAGATTTACTACAACTTTTTTGATATACATATTTTTTCAGTAGATTTTTTTTCACTAAAAATAAAAGAAAGAAAGAAAGAAAGAGAGAGAGAAAGAGAAAGAGAGAGAGAGAGAGAGAAAGAAAAAGAAAGAAAGAAAGAAAGAAAGAAAGAAAGAAAGAAAGAAAGAAAGAAAGAAAGAAAGAAAGAAAGAAAGAAAGAAAGAAAGAAAGAAAGAAAGAAAGAAAGAAAGAAAGAAAGAAAGAAAGAAAGAAAGAAAGAAAGAAAGAAAGAAAGAAAGAAAGAAAGAAAGAAAGAAAGAGGGAGAAAGAGGGAGGGAGGGAGGGAGGGAGGGAGAGGGAAGGAAGGAAGGAAGGAAGGAAGGAAGGAAGGAAGGAAGGAAGGAAGGAAGGAAGGAAGGAAGGAAGGAAGGAAGGAAGGAAGGAAGGAAGGAAGGAAGGAAGGAAGGAAGGAAGGAAGGAAGGAAGGAAGGAAGGAAGGAAGGATCATGGGAAATAACAGACCAAATCTAATTCTAAAACTCTATCCACTTCAAGCTGTTATCCAGATTGACAAGGAGGTCAGAAATCCACTGAATATTATTACAAAGATTACAGAAAAGTACACTAAAAATGATGGGACTATCAGTGTCCTGATGACCTCGGATCACATTATGTTTTTTAAGAGTTTCTATTATCATTGAGCTCAGCATTTCACCACTAACCTCAGACAAGTCTGGCATGGATTCAGATCACAGTTCTGATGAAAGATCTTCCAAGAACTTAGACAGAATGTAATGTTTGAAAATAAATATAAACAAATGTATGATTTGTCCCAAAGGACCTTGTTCTGCGGCTCACTCCAAATCCAATTAATTTTTCCACAGTATAGATGACATTTTCCCCCATAATCAGTAAACACTCTGATCACTCAATAAATAGATTCATTCAAGGTTAACCAAACAATATGGCACCAAAGAATTGCTCTGACAGGGATTTTATGGGGCCAGATATGTGCTGGGTCTTGAAAAGATTAAAAACAAAACAAAACAAAACAAAACAAAACAAAACAAAACAAAAAAAAAAAAAAAAAAAAAAAACAACTCCAGAATCTTGTCCTTGCCATGTTAGAGAAATAAGTTAAAAAGCAGTACTATATCAACATTTTAGAGAAGGCAGTCACAAAGCAGTATTTTGTCAATCCTTTAGTCAAAGATATTATTTTATAGCTTATCAGCCAATGGCCAAATTGAGCAATCAAAGGAAATAAAGCCTTAGAAATTAAAGAAAGAGAAGAACTTATTTGTAAAAGCTAGATCTAATACAAAGGTATGCCATAAGATTGGTAATAATTAAAAAAAAAAAAAAAAAAAAAGGTGTTTGCCAGATTTTTTTACTGTGTTTTTACATTTTTACATTTCTCTGTATTACAAGGACTATAGTTTTTTGTTTGTTCAGGTAGAGTTGCTACCATCTAGCTGAAATTGATAGTGGTGGTTGATTGCTCTTCTTGTTATAAAGTCAATATATGGCTTTTTAATTTTCTTTAAAGGCAACAAGTAACAGTTTGCCCTGTTCCTTATTCAAAGGACCATCCAAATCTCAATTCTAAAAGCATTTTTTTTAATATATTTTTGTTGATTTGAGTGACTAAGACATTATTATTTTATTTCAAAATTAATGTCTTGGATAAGAAGATAATAATAATAATGGAGTTATAAAAACAGTGGTTGTATATCTGAGGGTAAATAAATTGATTGCATATTGAAATGTTTCATTACAAATTACTCAGATGAAAATCTCATTATATTTATCCATCATTTTTTCATATAATCTGAGTGGTTGCTCAAATTATAGTAAAATAAGTTTATAATTACAGTAATTTGAATGCCTAGGGTTGGAGGTAAATAAAAAAAAAATAACAATAAATTAATTAAAAAAAAAAAAAAGTCCTGGAACATCTTAATTTCATTTCATTCAGAACAGCTTTATTCAGATTTTCAGTTTGTCTTCCAACATGAAAAAGAAAAAACAAAAACATTGCTTTCCCAGGAAATCATCACCTCATAATGTCCTACGTTTCACTACATTTCAAACTGCCTCTTACATTTATGTAATTTGCTATATTAAGTCATTCAGTCTGAGTTTAAAACACAGCTGAACAAAATTTTTTTAGAGTCTTGAACTGGTTCCAGAATTCAAGTTTGCTAAAAACTTTCTCAAATTTCTGCTGAAATCCAAAGATTGTTCTTACAAAATGACAAGTAATTGTGTGTGTACACACAGATATGACCATATATATATATATCTATACATATTTATATAGATATTTATATTCTGCATCTGTGTCTACATACAACAGAATTATTTTATTTTCCAGCTAGTGGACAAATGTGAATGTTACCCATAAATATGAAGTTTGACATAAATATTTTACTTTAAAGACTTATAACAAAAAGCTCATCTCTAAAGCTGTTGGAAAATGAATTCAGATTATTTTCTCTCTTCTTCTGTACTCCAGTTAGGACAAGATCTATATCTGTATATATTATTGATATTTTGAAAATATTAGCTCATGTTCTCAATCAGTTCTTGTCGTTAGCAAATATTTCCCATGGTTCTTTCAATATTATATTTGTTCATATCCTTTTCAAGTCAGTAGTTTCAGTCAATCTTTCCATGGAGCTTTTCCTGTGGGCATAAAAAGATGTGTTTAGGTATATGTTTGACCAATACTAAATACACACACACAAGAAAACAAAACAAAACAAAACAAAAAAACTTTCAACTAAAATTTAAGAGAAAGAAAATATTTCTGGATTAAATACTTTCCACATAATGTAGATGCAAGTATTCAATCATTTCAATCACTTTAAAGGAATTCCCCTACCCCTGTAGTTGTCAGCATGAATTTGTGAAACTTATAATTTTATAAGAAACAACCCTTTTATCTTAGCCATCTGACTTTCTTACTGTTTTCTTCTTTTTACCATACTTCTCTTACAGTGTGCCAGATATTCTTTGCAAATGCCAAGAACATTCATTCCACCTAGAAATTTAACCACCCTTTTCCATACAATTTATTTTACTTCTTAGTTAACACCACATTAAGCATGTGCTTAACACTGCTCAGCAAGCCAGACTTTCTAGGTTCTAACCAAAAGCAGTATAAGTATTTTTCAAAATTATTAATATGTCATTGGTATGCAACCTCACTTGATTTTTCAGCTAATTTTACTTCATGATTGGGATCAGGAAGAGACAAGAATTATTTGCAAATAGAGTGGTGAATAATGCTGCTGTTCAGAACAGAATCAGGTTCTGGGTGAGTCCTGCATGCCTGTTTACTCATAAGTCAATCATTTTTTCATTCATTTGTAAATACATGTAACTGACTGCTTCTTCATAAATTATTCCACATTTCAAGATAAAATGTCACAACGTTATTTTGAACTCTGATAGCATGTGGTCACATACTATATATAGCTCCAATTAATATAATACCAGATAACATGAGGTGATATGCAAATAGAAGAATGCAGCACTGGCATGGCCCAGCACAGCAAACTCTGACATCTGCTTGGCAATATTTTGCACGTGTAAATTCTGCAGTTCTGTCTGTTTGTGTTTAATAAACTTGTCTGGAAATTTAGAGCACCTAACTGAGAGATTATCCAAAGTAACAGCACAGCAGCAGTCTGTTTTAATTTAGGCTGTCTGCAAGCTACTGCTATGAAAATTAACAACTCTTAAGTGTGTTAAATAATCCCTGGCCTTTGTAATAATTGAGCAGGCTGAAAGGAGTCATACAACTTGTATTATCTTGTTGTCAAACACCAGCTGACTTTTTTTTCCCCTTGTATATTGATTTGGAGAATTAAGCTGCCTCTACTTAGATATGTCAGCCTGGAAGGATTTTAAAGACATCTAGCAAACTGCTAGGGCTACACGTTTAAAGAATTTGCATCATCCAATGGGGCTTTATTTCTTAGTAACAGGAACAAACTATGCTTCCACCTCCTGAGCACCTCCAAGGGCAAATTAATTGCCCTTCTGCCTATCTATAAGACATTGGAACAAAGAGTAGTAACAGGAAAAGGAAGCCAGGTTCAGCTGTTTGAGATTGCTAGCAATGCTTTGCAACCCCAATATGTTCTGTGCATTCTGTCATAAATTCTGCCTAGCAATGACTTCCCCAATACAACATCTGCCCAACACTGACTTAATTCAGCCATTTTATGTGCTTAGAGTATTATTATGGCAGCAGTGCATGTTTGCCGAGCGCTTACTTGGCAGTATGTTACCACCTGACACTGGGGACAAACTCAACCTCAGAACAGATGGGAGAAGAGAACAAGAGGTGCACTTGGCCCAGGAGATATCACAAAGTCTTATTATTACCATGGATGTTATTGTTATAATGCCAAGAAACCCCAGATGAGGCTAGCAACTTGTGGTGCCAAGCAGAGTTTACACAACAATATAAAACATAGTTTCAAAACTCATGCCTTCAAAGTTTCAGAGAAATACTGTCAGGAAAACAGCATGTATGACATACAAACATTCAGAATGTTGAATAGCAAACCTCAGAGAAGGTCTTCATTGTGGAAAAAAAGACCAAAGCTTTGAACTTCTGTAAGGAATGAGGTGGATGGTGCTCTACCATTGCTCAAGTCTCACAAGTTAAAAGAACTTCATCTGATGAACTTCATCAGGCATATATCATCTCATTATTCTGCAATAGTTTCTGATTGATGGGCAGTTTTGTGTTGTGGAAACTTCAAAAGGTGCAGAAAGTGGTATTGATTAGGGGAGAACAGGAGCTGAAGTGAGTATATTTCCTATTTCTCTGGCACTGAGAAAGACTATTAGCTTGCTTATACAGAACTTCAATTTTTGATTCTCTGTTAAGGTGCCTAAATACTGGAAGAACAAATTCCTATAATTATCTTTTTTTTTTTTTTTTTTTTTTTTTTTTTTTTTAACAGAAACTATCCAATTTTTGTGCATGGTCATTGAATAATGAATGGTCAATTCCTGGGATATAAATATATGTGTGGATGGATAGATGACCACAGGCAGAAGAAAAATCTATCCTGGTCTAGTTTCCTTGATTACTTCTGTAGCTGTAGTCAGGCAGAGCCCATTGCAGATTGATGATGCTGATGACTACACTATTGTTGTGGGACCAGAGGTCTTAAAAAACAAAACAAAACAAATGCACTTAAAGTTCAGTGCAGCAACAGTCCATATTGGACATGTTTAGTTTCTATGTTCAACAGTCTTGAAGTCTTCACAAAAATTTTACACTTTAAAGAATTTTGCCTTGTATGTACTGTGTAATTACATTTGTTTACATGACTGAAAATGACAGTCTATGCAATTTGAAATATTTGATTATGAATACTAATAAAATAAGTTACATAAATTTCAAATTTTATTTCACTGCAAGCAATCCTACTATTTTCCAAGTCCTCTAGGAATCTAACTGAGGACACACACATTGCAGATATATACTGAAGACTGACTGTGACTTTTCTCATAAGACTGACAAAATGTTTTTTTGTTTTGTTTTGTTTTGTTTTAAATAAAATACATTTATTATGGTTTCAGTATGTGGATATTTTTTCCATGCAAATATAAACACTAGTATATTTATAGAGAAATTGATCTAGTGTATCAGATAATGTTCTGCAGAGGTCAGACTCAAGGGAAAAGAGGTATGTTTCGTAAGAGTTGAAAAAGTATATTTAGTTACAAAATAATATTGTAAATGTTTTTCTTTTTTGTTTTTCTTTTTTTGTTGTTGTTGTTGACATGAGACTTTCTAAGTAAACATTATTTTTCATATCATGCGGCCATATCTCCTACCACCAATTTTAACGGACAGAAAACATTGAAGTGAGAACTATTTTTACTCTTTCTGATTAAATCTTATTTATTTATTTATTTGGTAGCTATGTGCTGTATGGAGTAAAAGGCACTTTTCAGCATTTAAAGATTTGAGCTGAACAAGTTTCATTTTATCTGTCTGCTTTTGATTTTGTTCATGGATTTATTGTCAGAGAAAATTTCTTCCTCTTCTGATTGCATAGGTTGAATTGAATGAATGTTCCTAATATATATATATATATATATATATATATATATACATATATATATATATATATATATACATATATATATATATATATATATGTATATATATATATATATATATATATATATACATATACACTAACTGTTCTCTCTATTAATTATGAAATGACAAAAGAATCCTTACTCTGGTATATCCACATAGGTATAGGCAACAAAGAGATTAATGAAATACTCCAAAGACTGAAGCTCCTAATTATTATTATGTTTAATATAACCATGCACCATATTTAATATAACGTGCACGGTAAAACACTACAAAGCTGTATGTTTTGCATGTCTGAAGCAGTGATCTTACTTTTTTACTTATTTATCAGTCAAGGCCAAACCTGGGAAGAAACCCATCTTTTACCATCTAGAGACAGCAGATTCTGCTCTGTGAAGGAAGACACTGAATTCGTCATACAGTGAACATATCAATATAAGGCTACTTATATATCATGCATGTATTATATTTCTTGCACCATTATTAAATGTATTTTAAAACATATTTTTATTGTATCAGATCATGCTCAAAAGTATATAAAAGTCCTTAGGAGGGTAACAAAAAATTACCCCAGAAGGTAGCTAAGTGCCACACAGCCTAGATCAGTGTAATTTTCCTTCGATCAATCGATCACACCACCAACCAAATCTCCCTGCATTTTGCACTTCTTTACTGAACACTCAGGATTTTTTTTTTTCTCATTTTATTTTTCATCCCATTTACAAAGTATGCCATTTTGCAATTGTGTGTCCTTGTCCTGAGGGCAACCTGCCTCTCTAACTTTGATCTAACAGGAGTTTATCATGTCACCAATGCTTTCACATTCCATATTTCACCTGCTTGCATCTTATTACTCTATTATGCCCTCAGGGCACAATACCCTTTGAGGTTTGTTCTCAAGTGAAGCTTCTGCACCACGGGACAGAAAGTAACATCAATAATAACAGTGAACATAAAACAGTTGTAAAAGGGAAAGGTAGACCTTCGAGAGTCACAAACCTGAAAGAGTTAGAGACAGTGATGACTTTGTCTTTGCCAAGCATGTTTCAGCACCAGTAAATCAGCACCAGTGTGGCAGCTAGCTGATCATACATCAGCAATGTTTACACACACAATTGAAGTTCCTGTCCACCTTGGGATTCTTTGTGCTTAGCTTCATTTCAAAATCCACAGCAGAAACAACACAGTCTGATGGGATCACAGGATGATCAGTTCAATACTTGATCCGGGGAAAGGGATCTAGAAACAGAGCTATCCAGAACCTACCCTAAGTAAAAGAAAAAAGCCTTACTTACTGACCAGCATCAGGAATGAATTGCAAAGATGGCATCTATTGGATACCTGATATGTTGGAAAGTTGCATTGAACCTCTTTTTGACTGCCACTTCTTGACTTTCTTCTTGACCACCTTTCAAATATTCCTAATATAAAGACTTTCTATGTAGTGAAGAACAGACTTTCTGATTTCTTGATCTTCAATGGTGGGTAAACAATTCTTCTAAATACATGGCATCTCCCAGACTATGAGTGTTACATAAAAAAAGAACAAAACCTATGTCATATGACTATAAAAGTAGATATTTATCCATATACTCATTCTGCATTCATATGAATGTTTATGAATTTACAAAAGTTTTATCCATGGAGAACAAAATAAATATTTGAAGTCATCCATAATTTTAGCTATCACTCATAAAGTAGCTATTATAAAGGTCCTCCAAAACCACTTTATTTGAGCTACACATTCAAAAACTTTTAATCTGATATATGCATTCTAGAATAAGTTCTGTATATTTTTTATGCCAGTTCATTTAAAAATGTCTTTGTTGAAACTAGTATTGATGTATATTCATGCAATTCAGGAGATAAAAAGCCTAGATGCCTCTTCATGTTAACTGAAATTGTTTACATATGAATACTCTTATATGCATAAAGGAAGTTTCTTGGATTTTAAAGTTTCAGTATGAAATAAATCCAACCTCCCAGAACTAAGAAAAATCAAAATATGGTAAAGCAAGATCACAAGATAGACAGTGATTATGTATATTTTAATAGTCTGAATTGCTTTTATTTGCATAATGTAATACCATTGCAGTCTTGTTGACTGGTGTAGTTTTGTTTCTTGAATATTAAAGGATTAGCATCAGTAGCATTCTCCCCCTCAGTAATATTCTTTACAATGCACACTGTGCTTATAAGAAATTATAAATAGCAATCTTCCAACAATAGCAAGACTAGACATGGATCATTAGCTGTATTAGAATCTACAAGTCTATATCTATTCTCCAGGAAAAAATGCTGGTTCAATCTGGTTGAACAACACAACCAATGAAGCATTGGTGCTTTTGTAATGATACTGGAATGAATTCAGACCAAAGAGAAAACAAAACCGGATTATTATTATTTTTTTTAATTATTGCTATATTAAGTAAATACATACAAAGAAAATCTGATTGCAATCACTGACATTTTAGAAATATACTTTCCCTATTAGTATTGGGACCTACCGTTGCCAGCAGCTATCACAGCAGCTATCAGAAGAGGAAGTATCACAGATACATAGGTTTCAGGTTTATTATTTGTTTCCTGAAGAGTATCCTCTAGTGTAATTTCATGTCAGGGATAATATAACTGATATGTTAATAAAGCACTGAAGATTCATCTGGAATCAGTGATTACAGTGATCTATCCTCACATTTCACATATTTGGCCTCCAGTTTCAAACTTACAATAGCTTAAAATGTTAGTCAGTGAATCATAAATGCAGAGAAAGTCATTTCAGAAAATCTTGATTGAACACTTTGTGTGGAAACATTTTTGATGAAATGCCTTCAATATATATATATGTTGAATATATATATATATTGTTGTTGTTGTTGTTGTTTTTACTTTGATCACTATCTTTTCCAGCTTTTCAATAAAAAATAAAATAAAATAAAATAAAAAACTTTCTCTCAATTTTCCGCATATGTTTTCAATTATTCATTAAAAAAAAAAAAAAAAAAAAAAAAAACTTAGTTTTCTCTTATGGTCTAGAAATGTCTTTTGATATTCTGCATATTTTGTAATCTAGAAAAAATATATATGTTGGAGATTTTTTTTCTTTAGTGGTACGAAAGTAATCAGGATTTAAAAAAAAACTCTAGGAGCACAAGGTCTCTGATATAGTATTCTTTGCAGATATGTCTGAACAATGCCTATGCTCACTACTTACCTTGCTAAAGACAACAAAAGAACTCTGGGAACATTAAAGAGAAAAAGCGTGTGGTAAAGAGGCAACAGAAAAAAGGCAAATGTTGATCCAAAGTAATCATTGTGAAATAAAGTGTGTCACTTTATTTGGAATCAATTTGACTCAATTACTTAATGAGGCATAGTGGAGGAAGTCAGTCACTGGAATCATTGACAATTGTTTAAAAATATTGGAAAGAGTAAAGGGGAATAAAATGTATTAAGATTTTTAAAGTAAAGAATGAATAACTAAAGGAAGATGAGAGGATACTGGAAAGTCACCTTTCACAGAAGTAGGTGGGCAAAAGATAGTCCAGCATTATCTAAGGTCTTACTCTTTTTGTGTTTTTCAATTATTTTTCTCTTTCAGTGAAAGAGTTTCAGTTTTCTTACCTTGCCTTTGCAAGTGTCCTATATGTGACAGTGGCTTAGTTTACTGGGAAAGCTAATCAGGAACCCATTCAGCAATGGTGGTTACATATTATCATGGATTAGAAGTCTAGAAATGGTAGAGAACAGAACAAACAACAGCAGAAGTACATGGCAGGAAGAAAAGAAAAAAATAATAATAAATAAAAAAAATCCTCAATTATTCTCCAAAGAAAAGAAACAAATACCTTTCCTGATATTCTCCTAGCTGCATGCCAAAAACATATTTGAAATGTTAAACTATTGTTACAATTTGGAAAGCATGAAAATTGCAAAAGCTGCAAGCTGAAAATGCTACAGATAACAGAGAATCACAATTTAGTGGATTTTCACTCCTTCTACTAATAACTGACAAAGGATGCTTTGATCAAGCAGATTCTGTTGACAGAGACTTTCCACAGCAGACAGAAGCTCTTATCTTCAAGCTATGAAACACAAAAAACACTCATAAAGATCTCTTTGAATGCCATTTTCTCTGTATTATGTAAGTTTAGGGATTACTGAGCACAAAAAGGTGTGTGATGAAAGATACAAGACTTGGAAGATATTCTAGTGCACAGTAATTCACTGCAGTTGTTACCATTAAATTCCACATACTGCTGGTAAACATCATTTCCTATTTAGCAGATGTGTCAATGGTTCTAGTAATTTTCATAGGCAAAAATTTTGCTCTTAGAAATGGATGACCCTTAAAAATAGCACAGACTTTCAGCAGTAACTACAATAACTTTTTCCCCTCTTAAACCTGAGCTCTGTCTCAGAAAGACAAGTTATTTAGCATGAATTTCCTTAACTTACTAACTAGAGAGTGAGAGGCTGTTGCTGAGCAGAAGCACTTTAAGAGCACAGTGCCTTACTTGCATTTTCAGAACATTTTGGTAAACCAATTAAAACAGTTTTTATTTTAAATATTTGTTATTGAATTCAGCACTTTTTCCAACATAAAATTCTTTAACTAGCCTTTTAATATTGAGTATCCCATTATATTTTACAGTTGGCCTTCCAAAAACATTAAAGAACTTGACGGGGTTATGAATCACAGATTATGTGCCTCTCTGTGGACTAATCTATCACAAAGATTGAGATCAGATCTTTATCTAAAGGGCTGGTGTTGATTCAAATTCAGTGGCAAATTAAACTGTGAGAGTGTGTGATTATCTCACACACATATCCATACTCTTCCTACAGCAGATATTTAATTACTCCTAAATCATTTTTCAGACCAATGTGTTAAAGCTAAATCAGTAATCCCACATGAATTTGCAGCATAGTGTATGGATATATCATCTTGAATCAATACCAGACCAGAGGTCTCCTCAATGGCATATATATGATGATATGCACACTCTCACTGAAGATCAAGGTATATATATATATCTCACATCTTGTCTTTGGGGCTTAGGTAACTAAATCAGGATTGCTTCACACATGTTGCCAGACTTACAACAAAAAAATTGTCACTCAACACCTTGTGAAATACAGTATGGATACAAGAGCTTTCCTAAAGTAATGGGTTTCCTTATAAAAATGTGTCCATCTTATTTTGTGTGTCCTCAGCCTGTAGCCTGTGACATTTTCTCCAATGTCACAGAGATTGTTTCATTTCATCTTTTCTCAGCAGTCTAAACTAAACAATCTAAATGATGCTGATAAGAAAGAATATATTCATCTTTTCATTATTGTTGTTGTTTTGTTTAGTTTTTCTTTTATTGTATTTTGGTCTCTTTAGTGTTTCAGTTTTGTTGATATTGTCATTCAGTGATTATTCTCAAAATTATTAGCTGTTTCAAAGTTTTATTTGATTTTCATCTAAGCAAAGCCAATAATGTAACTGACAATTGCTTTGAGTATTCATTTCTCTACCAATTCACAGACAATCAGATTCATTTCTAACTTGAGACTAAGCTATCATCATTCAGCTTAGCCTATCAAAAGTCAACCTAAATAATGGGAAAATATATATATAAAAAAAAAAAAGGGGGGGAGTCATAAAGAGCTCTTTCTTCTTGAAAGCTGTAAGGAATATTTTATTAGCATACCTTGCAGACTTTAGCTGTGTAGGTTCACAGTACAGGTCAAAGAAATGTTTGTTGTATTATCCTCATGTGTTTAAAACACCTGGAAAACAGTTAGAAGTCCTTGAGTGTTTTTCTCTGTATTTTTCAACTAGGTGGTTTGCAGTTGCTTATTTAGAATTAATACACTTTGTGGAATAAAGAAAACAATGGATAAATACTGCTACCTGAGTAGGAGTAATTCTTGACATGAAATAAAAATTACCCTTTTCTCTATTCAGCCAGGTTGTAGGAGGTCCAGAGAGAACAGCATTTGAAAAACTAATGAAAGTCCCTTTTAACTCTCTGAATCTGATTCAAAATCTGATGAATTTAAAGAAAAAATCCTATCAGCTGCCATAGGCTTTCACTGAGTTTCTAATCTGTGAAAAAGAATAATTGCAATTTTATATTACATTCATACTATAACTTTTATATCGAAACTATTATAACTTTTATATCAAAATATAATTTCTGTCACTGGCCATGCTTGCACAGTATTCTTCAAAAGGAATACTCCCTGTCCTTTCTTTGATGGTCATTTGTCTACAGTGTGTCTTTTCAAGTAATTGTGAGCAGAATATAAGTCCTTAAAAACATGAAGCAATAAGCATTGGGGGAAACAGAAATTTGGGGGGGGGGGGGGGGGGGGGGGGGGGGGGGAGAGAGGAGGAATTGTATGGCCTTTAACGGAGTTCCAGGAAGAAGTCTTCAGATACTTCCTGCCTGTTGACTCTGAACCTGTCTACAAGATAACATCTCCAATATGAGGAGATCAAGTCTCTACATCTTTCTGAAATGACCTTACTTTTCCACTAGCTTTAGAGCTGATTACTATATTCACTGAAAGCAGAAGATCTTTAAGCCTTTTTTCATATGTTTATATGAAATTTCCCCCTTTTTAGTTGTAGTCTTTTTATATTCTTACATTCCTTAAATTGCTAGTAAAAATACTTCAATATATAGCAGATGTGCACATGAACATTGCATTGAATTTATTGTAGATTAGAGTATAGACTCAAAATTTCATTCTTTCTCTTCTCATGTGGTGAGTGCCTGCATCTTTTTACCAAAAAAAATGTGGTTGAACAGGAAAGAAAGCTTGTTATGCTTGCATCTCACTTCCTTTCTGCTTGTATTTTTATAGCAGAATTACATTTGGATATCTGTTTTATACCCCTATAAATTAATATTTTATGCATACATCATATATATATATTAAACATCTCTGAAGAAAGTAATTCACATAAGACACTTCAGACATATATTTACTTTTTGGAGATGCTTGATCCATCGCAACATCATGCGATGCTTGAACCATCGCAACATTTTACAAATAAAATGCCATGATTGGAAAACCTGTTCTATAACTTTAAAATGTAACAGATTTAATGTTAATAGAACGGAGGATTGTGCTGTGGTGTGTTTTACAGTGGTTACCAAAACAACTCAAGAAGTAATTTCTGTATTGCCAAATCTGACTCCCAGACTCTAGTTATATAGGCATCAATGGAAATTTTTCAAGACTTTCATGAACCTTCCAATAGGAAGAAATAAAATAAAAATTCAGAAATATGATAGGATTTCCTACTCAGATTCTAAAAGATATCTAAGTAGCTAGGCTTAAAGGACAATGAAACTGTCATTGCCAGGCATGCATTTCAATGATGGCCATCTACAAAAGGCATAAATCATGGAAGATTACAGAAATGCAAATGATATTATAGACTTTTCTTAAATATGTGCCTGTACAACCGACATAAGGATGCAAGCCTCAATTACAGAACTACTTCTGTAAGCAAGCCTAGACTAATCACTTCACTGTCTGTGTTTTCTGCACACCAACTAGAGAAACGGGTTAAATGTGCCAAAATCAAAACAGATATTACATCTTTGTTGAAGCTTTTTGTGGTAAATTTGGTAGCCCAACATATATATACAAGACAACTCAAATTACAGTCAGTGAAGACAGATGAACAGTCACAAGACTTGTACAGAATTTAGTGAAAAGAAAAATATTTAAAGCAAGTAATTCTGACTGATTCTGATGGTTTGGTTTTCAATGTCTTGTCTTACATCGCTACCTGCAGTTCCAGTACATTCAATAGTATAACAAAACATCTAGAAATCTGGTATTTTATTGTTTCTTCATCACAATTTTATTAATTATCCACTAACATTTCTAATGAAAAATATTAGTAAAAATATAAAAACACTCAAAAGCCAAAATAATGTATTCCAGACTATGCCTAGGGGTTTTGATTTCGACAAAGAAATCTAGAGAGATTAAAAAATGAAACAAAAGATAAATTGGTAAAATTTTCATTCCATTCCACTGGCAAGTGCAACTGTATCAATGTAAATCACTGCTGGGTGGAAAACAGCTTCTGTCCCAGAGCTGAGACCTGTTTGTCAGCATGAGCCTGTCTGTGATCATAGTAACAAGTCTGTACTCTGAAATGGACTTGAAGTATGTGATGCAATCCTATATGGCTATACAGCTTCAGGATTTTCATGCATTTAGCCACCTTGGAGTGTGGAACACCTAGCTTATGTCTATTTGTACAAAGTAAGGTCTTTCAGCAAAGACTGAATCATCTGATGTCATCATTTCCCCATCAATAAAAAAGTGCCAGTGTTATGAATATTTTTTGCACAGTATTTTCATATAGTTTAAAAAGAGATATTTTCTTGGTTCCAACCTTGGATCAGTTTGACCTACATGTCCTGCTCCAGCAAATGTTCAACAAACATAATAGTTTTGATGCAGTAGTCACTACATAAAATTCCAGGACCTGTGTGGAGCAGAAAGTCAAACTCAATAATCATAGCAGTCCCACCTGCTTAAGATAGTTTAATATGCTTTATGTCTCTGTAGCAATACAAAGCAGTCAGAACTGAATGGTGAATTTGACCCTAAAATTTGTTGTTGTTTACGTTGCATAATGTTGTCTTATGATGAGTGGTTCAGCGTAGCTGGAAAATGAAAAAAAAAATGAGTTTTTATTATCCACTCCATTTCCATCAAAGCCTGTTCAACCTTGTGTTGAGTTTCACCTCGAGGTTCTTCTTCCTGGCTGTTTATCTATACGTTGTAAGTATGAACTGAGGCAACAGTGAATTTTGATGGGATGTAAGTGTAGATAAGTAGGTCTTCTCTAGGTGCTGGATATCTGAAATAGCGTTTAGGTAGGTAGAGATACAAATGAAAGAATAATAAGCTCAATTTAATGTATGAATAAACAGCTAAAAATACATGTTACTGGGAGGATATTTACATGGTTATAAATGTTTTTTGTAACTACAGATTTTTTATTTTTTTCAAACTCTCCATCAGGTATTGAGGTCTTCTGAAATATGATTTTACTCCACAAAATACCACAGTTATCACATGAACAAGATCATTTATGTTTTCCATCTCTTTTCAAGATATTCAAGCAAACATTTTTCAGTATCTGCAAACTTGTACAAAGCTGCTATACATTCAACCTATGTATGCTTTAGCATCCTGCTTGGAGTGAAACCTTATAAACAAAAAGGTTGCACAATATTATTTATTTATAAACAAAATATACACTGGACAAAAAGATAGAATGATTTGAAAATTCAGCTTTGTTTTATGTTTCTCAGCAAGCAATAAATAAAAAGGTAATGGTATTTCTGATTTATAACCTTAAGAGAAGTTACAATTAGACAATTGTTTCAAATAACCTTCACACATTAGGTGAACCTTCCACAATTTTTTTTTTAATTTTTTTTTCCGTTAAAAATAAGATTTAGAGCTTCCTATAGGAACTTATCTAATAGAGCTTTCTATCTATTGGTCAGTACTTACAGATTTATTTGTTATAAACCATCTTTTTAACTGTTTGTTAAATGTATATTTATACATTTAATCTCTGGCATCCTAAATAGACCCAGAAATGCAGTTTGGTTTTGCTTTTTTGTTGTTGTTGTTGTTTGTTTGTTATTGTGTTTTGTTCTGTTTTCTTGGTAGGCCTAAACAACCTTTTTGCTGTATTAGCTAGAAAAAGTTCAGACTCTGAAAGGCTGGCAGTGCTTTGTGTCCTGCAGGTAGAAATACTACACAGTGAAATGGAAAAACACAGATATGAAATGTCCATAGTTTTAGCTGAAAAATATAATAGTCTGAAATTAAACACTGCTTGCAACAATGGGCTGTCTTGCTGTCTGACTGAAGAATTCTTAAATATATTAATGTTAAATGTGTGGAAGGGGAGGAAGGGAAAATAATTACTAAATATTCAAAAAAAAAAAAAAAAACTCTGTTGTAAAAGCTAGGGAAAAAAGGGGGCGAGGAAGAGAAAGAGAGGGGATCTGAAACAGAACGAGAATGCTTTGGGTTAAATCTTGCCTAAAAATTGTGGGTGGAACTTGAAGCTTATCAAGAATTGAAAAGGAAAGCTTCATAACACGGCGTTTTTGTATTTTCCTGAACTTGAGTCTTATCCATTATATTGAGTACCCAAGACACTATACATTCTCCAGTTTCCTGTACACTCTCTGGTATAGTGTGTGTATTCTGGTTCATCTGCTCTAACACCTTCATTGTTTCCCTCTAAAGCCCTTAGTAGTGTAAAGCAGAACACCAGCTCTGCAGATGATCATTATGTGTCATAGGTGACTTTAGAGACACAAGTTGGTGGTCTAATACAAACAGTGACTGCACAGGAGTTTTGAAAAAACAACAAGAAAAGTCACTCTGTCCTTCACAACTTCCCAAATCTGTAACTTGAAATCTTCCATTTAAATACCCATGTAAAATATACCCTTCATTTTTACGCTCTTTACATTTTTTTTATTTTTTATTTTTTTTAATAATTTCTCTCACCAAATTATGAATACACAGGCACTTATATTTGATTGTCATAAGCACGAACACCTGCGTTACAGGAAACATTGGGGATTGATTTATTTATTTTTAATTCAGATGCAGAGCAATTAGGAAAATACATGAGTAGTTTTGACTTCCATTGAGGAAAGCACACATCAGTAGTGTAATAATATAAAGGAGAATAGGAGAGGGAACAAGACAGCCTAGAAGTATTTTCAGATACTTGCCTGAAAAATATGTGGGTTTCATAAATCACTGATAATGACCAAATGTGTGGCTCTGTTCCTGTTGTAGGCTCCAAAGCAGATGAGGTCCAGTGCTTGGAAAGCCCCAGAGGTAGAGACTAAAAAATACTGGGTCAATTTACCAATTTACCTAATTTCACACAGTGACTTTTTTTTTTTTCCACTTTTAGGAAGGCACAGTTTGTTTCACCGTTCCACTTATTAACCAACTGATAAGCAATTAAATTGCTAGCAGTGCCTCCTTCACAGTCTTCTAGGCAGAGCAAGCAAATTTCCCAGCCTTGGAATATTTTAAGAGCAGTGTGGGCAAATTTGGCAAAAAGAGGTGCCCACAGGGACAGGAGAAAAAGTATGTGTTAGCATTTCTGGGCTACAGGGAGGACAACTGACAGATGAAGGATTAGCTGTTAAATTGAACAGCCCAAAAGGCAGCTGCAGGATTATTTTGGAGGGTATATTTTCCCTCTTCCCCCACCCTAGGAGCATTCAAAGCTACACATTTTGTGTTGTCTCACAGAAGGACTCTAAGTGACAACTAACCACAGTGAAAATGAAGAGAAATGGTCACTCCTTCTACTTTGGCTTGTAATCTAGTGCTATGAGTTCTTTCCCTCTCCCTCTTCTAACTTTCTTTAAGCAACTATGGCTTCATATGTCAGCTCCATGAGGAATCCATTGTAAGTGTTTGGTCCCCTGAATCATACCTTGGTTTAAAATCCAACACAAAGTCAGGTTCTCTCCCACACTTAAGCAAGGAGATAGGCTTCTTCTCTGAAGATCTCTCCTTTTCTGACAGCGGACAGTCTGCCACTTTGAATTGGAATTAGGAGGACTTCCATTTGGGTTTAAAAGAGAAAAAAATATATATATATATATTTTTTTCACCCACAGGACTAAGCTAAAATTAAAAATTGAACCCCAATTGTGAGCCTCACTTTTTTCTTGGTTTTTTTTTTTTTTTTTTCTTGTTTTTTCTTCTGCCATTCTAATTACCTATATGCCAATAGATTTCAGAAAATAAAGCTGGAGGAAATGAAAAATACCTGCTACATAAGAATTTTTTTTTTTACATGGCCCTTATTATAGTGGTTTAAAAACACTCAATTTCAATGTGTTTGTCCTCAAAACAATCTATAAGGTAGCAAAGCCATTGTACACTCACTTAATAACTTGAGGAAAAGTGTCAGACCCAGTTATTGGAAGTCATGCTGGGAGCTCACATAAAAACAGTGAGTTTATGTTACGATAAGAGTTTCAGCTCCAACTCCTATGAACTCTGTCATTGTTTTTCATTACCCAAATAGTAGGTGAAGCACAGAGAAATGTGCCTAAGCAGCAGCGGAGTTCAGAAAAGAGCTGTGTTCTTCTGATTCTAATTCTCTCTAAGCCTTAACCACTTAAATCCTTGTCATTACAGATTGCAGCCTGTTAGCCAAAACAAGGTACAATGTGTACTCCGCTCTGAGCTATCCCTATTTTCTTTGTGGTTTTCCTTGCTTTAGCAACAGAGAATGAACTGTTCACATTTTCTGCAAAAGTCAAGCCAAAGTTGCGCAGACTTTGCTATGCTTTCAGCCCTATGGGACTGAGAGTCCACAGGTACAAAAGCAACAGAACATCTGAATTGCAAAACCAAGTAAAGTTCAATTGGTATTAGGAAACCTATTTCTTAAGCAAAATCGGAGTTGTTATTTAAAATTTGGCTACTACAAAATCTGAGGCATTTTTATTACTATTTATGTTATAAAACATCATGAGTGCATGTTCAATTCTGTGCAAAGAAAAATGTATTTATATCACAGCACCTGATCATGGAGCCTACAAGGTACAGACCTGAAGAGAGAGAAACCTACCTCCCTATTAATCTCTTGATGCAATAGGAGTATATCTTTCCTTCATCCCTTGTCAACATAATTGGACCTTTAAAAGGGGAGCAGCTAATAAAAGAAAACATTTTTGTTTTGGCATCAAGAAATCTTGTGCTAGGTATTGTGCATCCACATCATGAGTAGCAACTTTGCTCCAAAAGAGTTTACAGCCCCAGCAGAAAAGACAGGTGAGTGGAGAACAAAGCAAATGGTATTTCTGTTTTGCAGCTGAGGAAATGACACACAAAGCAATGCCCATTCTGCAAGATAAAAATTGTTCCAAAAAAAGTTCTAAGGAAGCCAAATCTCCTGACTTTATCCAAAGCACTGATTGTCTGGCAACATGTAACTGATTATAATTTCCTAAATTGCAAATTCTAGAGGAGATGTTATTACTCATACTTCATTTCAGTTGCATACAAATGCCTTCTGCCCTTACCACAAGTGATGCCTGAGAGCCTTTAGGACCTCAGGCACTTTTAGGCATAGTTGTGTTAAACTTGGCTGTCTGCAATGTGCCCACCAAGCTGCTTTCTTCCCCTCCTCAGCACAACAGAGGAAGAAAAAAAAAGATGAAAAACATAGGTCAAGATAAAGACAGCAAGATCACTCACCAATTACTGTCATGGGCAAAACAGGTTCACCTTGGGGAAGATTAATCTAATTTATTGCCAATTAGTGACAGAGTAGATTAGTGACAAACAAAAATAAAAATAAAACAACACCCCGCACACTTACTTCCCAGGCTCAACTGCACTCCTGGCTCTTCTACATCCTCCCCCCGAGCAGCACAGAGGAACAAGGAATGAAGGCTGCAGTCAGTCCTTAACACTTTGTCTCCATCACTTCTTCATGGTCACTCTCTGCCCCTGCTCCATGTGGGGTCCCTCCCACGGGATGCCATCCTTCCCAAACTGAGCCTGCAAGGGCTGCCCACAGGCAGCAGCTCTTCAAGAACTGCTCCCACATGGCTCCATACCACAGGGTCCATCCATCAGGAGCAAACTGCTCCAGCACAGGTTCCCCACAGGTGGGCAGCAGCTCTCTCCAGACCCCTACTCCTGTGTGGGCTCCTCTCCATGGGCTGTAGCTCCAGCCTTGGGCCTGCTCCTGAGGTGGTTCTCCATAGGCTGAAGGAGTGGTATCTGCTACATGTGGTATAGCACAGGCTGCAGGGAAACAACTGCTCCAGTGCCTGAAATACCTCCTCTCTTTCCTTCTTCACTGATCCTGGTGTCTGCAGGGTTGTTTCTCTCTACGTTTTCTCACTTCTCTTTCTCACTCCCAGCTGCTGTTGCCCAGATTTTTTTTTTTTTTTTTTTCTTTTTCCTTCCTTAAATCTTCTCTCACAGAGGGCCACCCAGTGTTGCTCACTGGCTTGGTTCTGGCCAGCTGAGGATCCCTTTGGAGCCTTCTGGAGCTGGCTCTGATCTGACCTGGGGCAGCTGCTGAGCTCTGCTCACAGAGGCCACCCCTGCAGCCTCCCTGCTACCAAACACTTGCCACATAAACTCCATACAGGCCATAAGAGTACAAGGAAAAGGTGAATGGGCCAGGCTATTCTGGGATATTATAAATGGCAAGTTCCAAGTTTTTTCCCTGCAGAAGTTCTATTAACCATGACCCGGGACTGAAGGAACTCATGTTTGACAGTAATGGCTACACATTATTAAAACAGGATTTACTTTTTTTTGTGCTCTATGACACAACAATGTTAAGGGTATCTGCTTGCCAGCTGTGTGCAATATGTTCAAACGTTCCATCACTCCTCTCCAGTCCCTGCATAGTAAACAAGAGAAAACACACTCCAAGGTGCAAACTTAGCCCGGACTTTCCCCCAGAAGGCACCAGAACTCATTGTAAGAGATCTGGTTATTTAAATTTTAATGCAGTGTAGGTTTGGACCTGAGGCCAGTGCCTGACTGACAGCACAGACATACACAACAAGAGCAAATGATATCTCCAAGATCACACAGAAAGCATGTGGCATGAATGAGCTCTTCTAATAAAGATCTTTTTTTTCTGTTTAACATGAACCCTATGTTGTGACTGAACTGGCTGGCTTTCTACAGTTACACCATCTTGGCTTTTTTCTTTTATGCCATTATTCATAGCAGAATTTGATTTAAAATGTCTATAGGAACTAAGGCTACACCCACAGATACGTGAGAAGTAAATAGCTTTGTAGATTTAGGTCTCTGTTCTCAAAACCCATTGTCTCCATTGTGCTTTCTTTCCACAAATTATGCATCTCTATGACAAATGGTTATGACTGCGTTTGATTTGAACATTGACTGACGAGAACAGGTTGGGTGGGGGGAAAAAGAGGGGTATAGGGAGCAAATATTCAATTTAAAAAAAATGTGCCATAAAACACATCATAATTTTCAAGTGAAAAGGACATCTTCATTTTCTAAATGGGCCTTTTAAAATGATAGGCAATAATGGGAGAATAAGTCCATTATTCATTTATAAGGGAATTAGCATAACAAAGCTGCTTAATGTGAGAGTTCAGAAAGCTCTGATTAATAAATTAATCCTTGCATTTTACAATAGGTCTCATTTTTTGTGCATAATTTCTATAAGAAACTATTTTAATAATCTCAAGGTTTTTCTTCAGATAATTTAACTCTTTATGAGCTACCCAGATCAGAGACCAGAATGAATTTCATGCTATATACACAAGTGCAAATCAACAGTGCCTTCCAAGCACTAATAGCATTATCACAGGGGAAAAGCTAGAGGCAGGAGCAGAGAGAGCTCCATTGGTGGCCATAAAGGTACATCACATTGGTGTTAATAGCTAAGCAGCACAATTTAAATTAATCTGAACAGTAATGAATATAAAGGGGGAAAAAAAGAAAAAGAAAAAGAAAAAGAAAAAGAAAAAGAAAAAGAAAAAGAAAAAGAAAAAGAAAAAGAAAAAGAAAAAGAAAAAGAAAAAGAAAAAGAAAAAGAAAAAGAAAAAGAAAAAGAAAAAGAAAAACAAAAAGAAAAAGTCCAGTTTTATTAAGAGTAGCCTGAATAGAAAAATATATTATTTTTTCTTCTCTCTTGAAATCCCTTTTAGAGTTGTTCTTTCTATACATTGCTTTTCAGTGTGGACACACTCTCTCTTAGACTTGCCTATTTCTTCTATAGACTGTCATACAATTAAAGGTCTTTGCTTTTCTGAAAGAGATCTGTTCCAGATGAAACACTTTCCACATCAAGTCATTGCTCTTCTGTCTTGTGAAGACAAGTAAGGCATCATACTCAATCTCTTTTTTATAAAAAAAGAAGCCTTTTACTCTCCTCTTTTTTAATCTTCAGTGAATCAGTCCTTCTTATCTGAATAACCTTTAAAAGGGCTTAATTCAGGTTTATTTTATTAGTAGTATTGTTCCTATGTAGATGTACGTGTAAGTAATGCAATTTGATGTATGGCATCATTCCATGTCTATTTCTATGTCAACAATTGTATGTCGTAGCTTTTCTCCTTTTGCAAGAAGATAGTAATGAAACCAGAACTTTCTGATTTTATTTCTCTTTCCCCCCATAATTCAGCTCTGAATTCAACTGTTATTTCCCTCTGTACAAGTCTAATAGGAATGGGCAAATCTTTCTGATTGCTCTTGGAGCGTCAGAAATGATGCTTACAATAGGAATCTGGTCATAAAATGTTAGTCACAATGAAGCAGAGAATGGTGAATTCTGCACAGACGCACTACACCATGCCATGCTTGATGACTTACCCCAGATTCAAAAGCATAGAGGAGAGGGTTAATGATGTAACAATATAACAAAAAAGGCAGAAATGGAAAAGCAATTATTTCACCTTGAATAATGTGAGGAAAAAAAAAAAAAAAAAAAAAAAAAAAAAAAGGTCTGATAGGCACCTGTTGACTTCCTATATTTAGGAGTCCAATCTCTGCATGGTGCTGCATGGTGACAGAAAATAACAGCCATTGGGTTTATGTCCTTCCAACTGGGTAATGCAAATGGAATTTCTTTTCCTGGTCTACAGCCTCCAAGTCAATGATAGAACAGCTATCTTGCCACCTTTTGGTTATCAGGACAACATGGTCTCATTTCTTGTACTATTGACCTTTGCTCATTTACCAGTAGTCTATTCAGGATTGTTCAACTTGTGTGTTCTCATCACACTTTTATTCTACAGATATATAGATGATGTACTGCTTTGTTAAACAGAATACCACAACAGGGGAAAAAAAAAATGTTGTACACCAAAACAACAGCATTCATCTTGACTGCATAGCAGTTCTTCACAAATCATTCTTACTTCAGATGCAAGCCAAAAGCAGATTTTTAAAAGGAAAGTGTTTCACAGATCGTTCCCTAATAAGTCTCATATTGCAAAACAGAGGGGAAGGCACTTTTTGAAAACTGTTCCTAATTCATGTTATATTGCAAATTAATGATGCAAACAGAAAACAGAAACACCATTACTTATCTGCATTAAAATTCTTCCATCAAAGAGACTTCAGTTTAAATTTTATTTGTGATTTCTAGCATTAATAATTTGCTTTAACTTTTTATTTATATCTTTATTATTTTGGTTTAATTTATGATTTCTTGTTGCCTAAGGTGGTTTAGGAAGAGCAATGAAAGCTTGGTGAAATCTATTTGGCAAAGTAAGATTTTTGTGTTTTGTTTTGTTTGTTTCTTTGTTTTAAATAAAAAATAAAAAATAAAAGTTTGCCAAGCTTGTGAGCCTAAGGGTTGTTGTATCATTTGAATATTTCTCTTATGCTCAATGAAAAAATAAAATAGAAATTACTGCTTTGGCACTCAGTGCAAGTTTCCATTTAATTGTTTTTCCCCTTGGCATTGCTCCTGCTCACAAGGAATAAAAAAAAAAACACTTTCACAGGTTCCCTTTTGGTCCTATTCATATTCTTCCTCACTTCATTCCTTCTGCCCTAGTCTTTCTTTTCAGCTGTTCCCCACCTCATCATACACACAGAAACAACTTTTCTCTTCCAGCCTAGCCCTAGCCACAAAGTAGAGATTTGGTGGCAGTTGTTGCTTTACTGGCCACACTGCTACTTATACAAGCCAGGATGCCGCTGGCCTTCTTGGCCACCTGAGCACACTGCTGGCTCATATTCAGCCAACTATCAACCAATATTCCCAAGTCCCTCTCCACCAGGCAGCTTTCCAACCGCTCATCTCCCAGCCTGTAGCTCTGCTTGGGGTTGTTGTGCCCCAGGTGCAGGACCCGGCACTTGGCCTTGTTGAACTTCATACAGCTGGCCTCAGCCCATCGGTCCAGCCTATCCAGATCCTCTTGCAGAGCCTTCCTACCCTCAAGCAGATTGACACACGCACCTAACTTGGTGTCATCTGTGAACTTACTGAGGTTGCACTCGATCCCCTCATCGAGATCATCGATAAAGATTTTAAAGAGGACTGGGCCCAGTACCGAGCCCTGGGGAACGCCACTAGTGACTGGCCTCCAATATCCTGGATATGACTCCATTCACCACGACTCCTTGGGCCTGGCTATCCAGCCAGTTTTTAACCCAACAAAGCGTACGCCAGTCCAAGCCACAAGCAAACAGTTTCTTGAGGAGAATGTTGTGGGAACCGGTGTCAAAAGCCTTGCTGAAGTCAAGGTAGACCACATCCACAGCCTTTCCCTCATTCACCCAGCGTGTCACTTTACCACAGAAGGAGATCAAGTTCGTCAAGCAGGACTTGCCTTTCATAAACCCATGCTGATTGGGCCTGATCTTACAGGTTGCCCTGCAAGTGCTGCGTGATGACTCTCAAGATAATCTGCTGCATGAGCTTCCCTGGCACTGAGGTCAAACTGACAGGCCAATAGTTTCCTGGGTCTGCCCTCCAGCCCTTCTTGTAGATGGGCATCACATTTGCTAGCTGCCAGTCAACTGGAACCTCCCCTGATAGCCAGGACTGTTGATAAATGATAGAAAGTGGCTTGGTCAGCTCCCCCGCCAGTTCTCTCAGTATCCTCGGGTGGATCCCATCTGGCCCCATCGACTGGTGTACATCCAAGTGCCATAGCAGGTCGCCAACCATTTCCCCATGGATAGTGAGGGCCACATTCTGCTCCCCAACCCCTTCCACCAGCTCAGGGTACTGGGTATCCAGAGAGCAACTGGTTTTGCTGCTAAAGACTGAGGCAAAGAAGTCATTAAGCACCTCCGCCTTTTCCTCATCTTTCATAACTAAGTTCCCCCCCCCTCATCCAGTAAAGGCTGGAGATTCTCCTTAGTCCTCCATTTTGCATTAATATATTTGTAAAAAACATTTTTTGTTGTCTTTGACGGCAGTAGCCAGATTATGCTCCAGATGAGCTTTGGCCTTTCTAATTTTGTCCCTGCACTGCCTCGCCAACATCCTTATAGTCCTCCTGAGTGGCTTGCCCTCTTTTCCAAAGACTGTAAACTCTCTTTTTCCTCCTAAACTCAAGCCACAATTCTCTCTCATCGCCTGTGATGTCAATCAGGGACCTGTTCCCATTCCTCCTCAACTCCTAGGTCTCCTCCCTCTGCCTGACAGCAACAGGGCAGGGGGTCCACCCCCATTTGGGGTGTCTCACTCCCTTCAGGCCTTGCAGGGAGTCACTCCACAAGTCTATCTCATGCTCACACTCCCTGATATCCCTCAACCTCTCAACCTCCTCCTTGAGTTCTGCCATGAGGCGGACCAGGTCGTCCACCTGCTCGCACCTCACGCACACAGTCTCTTTGCCCCCCACAGGTGGTAGCAACAGGCTCAAGCACTCCCTGCACCCGGAGACATGAACTGCCGCAGTTTTGAGTGGGCAGTCGGTCTGGGTGTGTACAGACTTCCTGGAGAGCACACTGTGCCAGGTATACACCATTGCAGCTGAGCTAGCGGTAGACCGCTGTTAGAGGAGGTGTTCGTATGGGCGGGGGGGAGTGCTCTGCCCTTCCTGCTCACCTTGCCTGCTTTGTTTTGTTTTGTTTTGTTTTGTTTTTTGTTAAGAGAGCAGATTCTTTATATTATTTATACTTTTTCTTCATTGCAGAAAATTCTAGCATGGCAGCATTTCTCTTGGTATAGATTTGAGATTTACCCATTATCTTTAATAACTCTAAGTCATTAGTTCCTTAGACATGGAAGACATGTTCTCATCTGTTGGCTAAGTATTTAACATGAAGTGTTTCATCAAAGACTAGACGAGCCAGGGATCACAGTCATAAAACAAAAGGTAGAGCCTAATATAATTACATTGATTCTCTGTCCTTTCCACAGATAGGCTACAAATTAAAAACAATAAAGTATAAGTTGAAGCACATGACGTTTCATTTCTGGTTAGCTGGGGAGAGTAATACGTGAGCCACAGGCAGGTCCATTAATCTCAGCTGGCCAGATGTGAAACTGCATGTACAAAAGCACCTTATCTAGTTTTTGTCTTATTTTGCTTTGCATTGGAACCTTCCCATTACTACAATAAATATGAAAAAATGAAAAATTAAAATTTAGTGATGTTCAAAATTTTGTTTTAAATCATCTAAAACTTTTTCACACTACACATTAAAAAAAAAAATCATACACGCCAACCTATTTGAAGTTTCATTCTGGAATTCTGCTTTCTTTTGAATATCACATTTGTTGTCACATTTCTAAGCATGAAGGCAATACGGAAAAGGAGGCAAAAATGTAACCAAGTGCAAACTTTGTGATTTCTGCTTTCTAGGTTATCCAGGGTCCTGTTTAGCCATTAGCCATTAGTGTCAACTAAAGATGACCCAGAGCAGCTTCCTTTTCACTTTCTTTAATAGCTTGAAGCTTAATTGTTGTGCTCTTCATGAGGTGCGGAAGCAGAGACACAACAATCCAGAATCCGCTGGCTATAATTGTCCTCTTACCTTTGGCTTCAAGCTCAAGTCCACTGATCCAGCAACCATAAAACAGAGGAGTAACTCTACAATTAAGTCATGTCTGTATGCTTCTGGTGGCTTAAGGCAGCAGAGGAAACTTTAGTGTGAGGTTTCAGTGGAGAATTCAGGTCTGCTCTTTGTTCAGTCAGCCATTTAGTTCAAAGTGGTGGATGAATTCTAGATACCGGATGCATGACTGCTGCTCTTCTTCTCTTGAGATGTCAGGATTATTGTGGGAGGAGAGAAGGCTATCAGTTAGATATATGTAGAGTCCATCAGTTAGCCTGCTACGAGTAAAAGAGAAGAAATGCCAGATACAGATTAACAAATGCACAAGAAAAAGTGTCATTCTGTTTCATGACTTAAAGCTGTAGAAAAGATGACCCTAGGGTAGGCATACACTAATACAGATATCATAGCATGCAGGAACTGGTAAAAAGGGTGTTGTCATCCTGGTTTTCTGTCAGACTGCATTATAACTTATCCTGGAGCCTGAAAACCTTCAAGCAGCAGATATCATTTAAGGGCTAAGTTGGAATCTGGACTTCTGAACTTATGTAACTTGTGTTAAGAATTACTCTAATAAAAAGCCCAAGGCAGGGAGAACAAGCAAGTGCACAATTTTTTTTTTTCTTTATTTTTTTTTCTCTTATCACCAAGAAGAGTTTAGCCTTATAATCTTATTTAAAGTGTTGCCTATGACTACCCATGTGCTTAACAAGATCACCACACTATAGATTCCAAATCATATAACATCCAACAAATTTATTTCAGTGTCTTTCTATCGTGACTAATAATATATCCCCTTAAAATTCAAGACATTCAGGCAAATCAAAAGCACTACCAAAAGCAAGAAGAAAATGAGGAACTCAGAACATTCGGTAAAAACAGTATGTTTAAACACAATCCCCAAAGTAGTCCTTACAAAATAAGTACCATAGCTTCATAATCAGTAAATGAAGAAAATGAAAGCAACTGAATCCAGTTCTCTAAAGACCTAATTAGGGTGGGCAGTAGGATTGTTTGGTCCACCTCTGGGATTTTTGAGTGTTTCCTGCATTTTTAAAAGGCCCACAATGAACTTTATTTATTTATTTGTTTGTTTGTTGGTTTATTTTAATTCTGAAAATTTATTAACCTGCTTAATTCTAGAACATAGTAAGACATGTCAGGAGGTTTACTGTGTATTTAGTATCTCTGTATATCCTTACTAGAGGATTTGCAACTGATATGCCAAGGAAATACTAATGTATCTGCTGGGCCCTAGATTTTAACGAGGATTATTACCTTTTCTGTTTCAGTCTGCTGTATTAATGCACTTTGCTCATGATTTTTATACTTAAGTGAGCTCTTTTGTAAATTTCACATCCAATGAACTCTCAACATAGGAAATATGACCAGTTCTAAGCTTGAATTTAAAACGTACTGCAGCATATCTTTGAGACACTTCAGATAATTTTTTCCTCAGAACACGTATAAGTTGCAGGAGATGCCAAGAGCTGGGCAAAGCTACAAATGTCTCAAATGTCACACCATTTGGAATGTAACTCTGAGAACATTGAAGTATTCATTAAAATAAGTGTAAAATCAATTAAGTTACAACAAACTTTAATTAACCATGTGTAAAAATTTCAAAAGCTATTCATGCTACTGTATGCTCAGTCTTCTTGATTATATTCTTCAAAAAAAGTAATTGATTAAAAAAAAGGGGAGGGGGGGAGGGGGAGGGATGAATCACTTTACCATAGATGTGTACCTGAAGCTGCAAGAGACTTTCCATTCATCTCAGGAAAGCCACTGATAGCCACTTATATTGCTACATTCAAGCTTTCAAAATTCATGAGTCAGCCCAAAAGAAGTTTTGTCACTGAGCTAAAAATCATTATGCTAAACAAAAGTGAGTGGCTCATTTGTTGTTTTCCATTTCCCCCTCTTTAAACTGTCTTGTTTGTTTCCAGGATTTCTTTTGTGAACTCTGAAGATCAGAAAGCTGTACATTCTTTAAATGAATGTTTTAAGTTCAACAAGGCCAAGTGCCGGGTCCTGCACCTGGGGCGCAATAACCCCAAGCAGAACTACAGGCTGGGAGAGGAATGGTTGGAGAGCTGCCAGGCAGAGAAGGACCTGGGAGTGATGGTGGACAGTCGGCTGAATATGAGCCAGCAGTGTGCTCAGGTGGCCAAGAAGGCCAACGGCATCCTGGCTTGTATCAGAAACACTGTGACCAGCAGGGCTAGGGAGGTGATCGTCCCCCTGTACTCGGCTCTGGTGAGGCCGCACCTCGAGTACTGTGTTCAGTTTTGGGCCCCTCGCTACAAGAAGGACATCGAGGTGCTTGAGCGGGTCCAAAGAAGGGCGACGAAGCTGGTGAGGGGCCTGGAGAGCAAGTCCTATGAGGAGCGGCTGAAGGAGCTGGGCTTGTTCAGCCTAGAGAAGAGGAGGCTCAGGGGTGACCTTATCGCTCTGTATAAGTACATTAAGGGAGGCTGTAGCGAGGTGGGGGTTGGCCTGTTCTCCCACGTGCCTGGTGACAGGACGAGGGGGAATGGGCTAAAGTTACGCCAGGGGAGTTTTAGGTTAGATGTTAGGAAGAATTTCTTTACTGAAAGGGTTGTTAGGCACTGGAACGGGCTGCCCAGGGAGGTGGTGGAGTCACCATCCCTGGAAGTCTTCAAAAGACATTTAGATGTAGAGCTTAGGGATATGGTTTAGTGGGGACTGTTAGTGTTAGGTTAGAGGTTGGACTCGATGATCTTGAGGTCTCTTCCAACCTAGAAATTCTGTGATTCTGTGAATATTAGGAAGTCTCTTCACACCCTTTTAAACCTCAGCCACAGGAATCAGGGTGGAAAAAAATGTATATTGTAGTCTTTGTGATTTAAACAGTTGCTATTTCATTCTTCAGATGTGTAGAGAATGCACAGTCTCAAGAGTGTGGATGTTCAGTTTGATATCATGGTAAAGGTGACCACTCATTTTCTTCCTTTCTAAAAGTGTGTTAGAATAGCATTTGAAACATAGAAAGTCCTTCTCCCTAAAGAGGGATGATATGTTGCACTAATACTCACACTAAGAACATATGCCATTGCCCTCACTCATTTTTCAGTCTTGATAGTGTGTTACCTAGCTGGGCAGCTGAGCTCCACCAGAACTGCTCTCTCAATCGCCCTCCTCAAGGGAAAAAGGAAAGAAAATAGGAAGAAAAAGGCTCAAGGGTTGAGTTAAGGACAGGAAGATCACTCACCAGTTATCATCAAAGGCAAAACAGATTCAGCATAGGGAGATTAACATAATTTATTACCTATTACTAACAAGCTAGAGTAGTGAGAAACTACAAGCAAACTATAAACACCTTCTCCCCATCCACCCTCTTCTCCCCCTAAGCAGGGGAATGGTGAATGGAGGCTGTTTCATCGAGGCCACTCATTCATGGTCACTCTCTGCCCCTGCTCCATGTGGGTCCCTCCCACAGGATGCCATCCTTCCCAAACTGAGCCTGCGAGGGCTCTTCAAGAACTGCTCCCACACGGCTCCGTACCACAGGGTCCATCTGTCAGGAGCAAACTGCTGCAGCACGGGTCCCCCAAGGGTGGGTGGCAGCTCCCCCAGACCCCCTGCTGCTGCATGGGCTCCTCCCCATGGGCTGCAGCTCTGGCTCGGGGCCTGCTCCTGCAGGGGCTCTCCATGGGCCGCAGCCTCCTCCAGGCCACATCCACCTGCTCCACTGGGGGCTCCTCCATGGGCTGCAGTATGAAGATCTGCTCCATGTGGGACCCATGGGCTGCAGGGGGACAGCCTGCTCCACCAGGGGCCTCTCCACAGGGGAACTGCTACTGCATGCCTGGAGCACCTCCTGCCCTCCTGCTGCACTGACCTTGAGGCCTGCAGGGCTGCTTCTCAGTCCTCACTCTCCCAGCTGCTGCATAGCAGGCTTTTTTTCATTTTCTTAAATGTGCTCTCACAGAGGAGCAAACAATATCGCTTACTGTCTTAGCTCTGGTCCCTTATCCAACAAGGGGCAACTTTTGGACACAGAGGACACTCCTACAGCCCCACCGCTACCAAAACCTTGCCGTGTAAACCCAATACAGATGTAGAAAAAGAGAATTACAGTGGACTCTGTAAACATTCCTCCATCGGGGGGGGGGCGGGGAGGGGGGGTGGGGGCATCAGCGGTGGAGACAGCCAGGGTGAGCTCCACTGAAGAACAGGAGATTCTGAGGTACAGTGGACTAAATAGGAACCAGAAGTGTGCCCTGGAGCAAGACAGTCTGGCAGCAACTTGCTAACAGAAATGCCGCAAAGCTATCACTGGAAGTAATTATTTGACACTGACACCTGCTAGGCCATATCAGAAATACTGTGTCAAGTTTTTCAAGTGTCAGCCACCCACCACCACCCAACCTGCCCCAGTGCAAAAAAAAAAAAAAAAAAAAAAAAAAAAAGCAAACAAACAAACAAAAACTTGATGAAGTGTGGAGCAACAAACTGGTTGTCCAAAAAGGCTCTCCATTGGTAGAGGCTTTTGAGGCTTTTCAGGACTGAACTGGAAAAAGTTCTAACTAACCTGGTCTGACCACATACTTTGCCCTTCTTTAAGCAGCAGATTGCAGTACCTGACTTTTGGATGTGTCTTCCAACCTGAATGATTTTATGGTTGCCATTAAATTTATTCTCTAAAGCAAATAAACATTTTTTTAAGACCAATTGCTTAGTTCAGTGGCAATGAATAATACCAGGATAAGAACTTTGGATAAGAACTGGTGTGCATTGCAATTCTTTATCCAAACTGTCAGATAGGAGTAAGAATTTTATAAGAAAAAGCAAATTTTGAATTGTTTTCATTCACTTTCCTCTGGATCCACAAAATTATCCAGAAATTTTCCTGTCCAAAATGTGAGTTGACTTCATTATTTTTGAACAATTCTTCTCATCACTAAAATATGTTTCTTTTGCTCTAAGTTCCTTCTCAGCTTATCTTCATCCACAAATGGATTTTTTTTAATTTTTCCTATTGATTTTTTTTTTAATGCAGCTTTCATGTTTGTTTGTTTGTTTTGAGTCAAATAGTAAGCCAAAAGCCGGGGGAACAAAGTATTTTTTTTTAGAAACAAATCTAATTAGAATATAAACTATCTACCTGTTATTTAATAATGATAATAGTGCAACATAGTATATCACAATACATAAAATAGCATGGCAAATAATAAAGAAATAGCAATTAGTTTACATATTGTATACATTAACTATTATGTGTAAATATATGCACATTACATTACAATACTTACTATTACTTCCCTAAGTAGCTGATAGTGAGATTAAACTGGTTGTTTACTTGCTTGTCTAATGAAGGAAAGAGTGGCAAAACTACAGACTGGATACCTCAAAGAAAATTTAAATCCAGTGAACCAGTGAACTGCTGAAATTGTGATCCCTCAGAGTTCAAACAACTCATGTCAAAAAAAAAAAAAAAAAAAAAAGTTTTTTGATATTTCAGAACAGAAAACTGTTTTGCAATAACCATTTAAACATAACCATTTTGTCTAAAACTAAAATAAAGGTTTTGACTATAACAAAGCAAGTGTTTTTACCGCATTTTCAACAATTGTAAAAATATTTTGCAGATGGTTAACAAGAAACCCCTTAGTATCTTTTTATTTGCCAGTGAACTAAGAAAGTAGTTATTAATAATTTTGCTGAAAATTCAACTCCAGCAGGCTCAGTGCCTTGACCACTGCCCTGGGGAGCCTGTTCCAGTGCCCAACGACCTTCTAAATGAAGAACCTTTACCTAACACCCAGCCTGACCCAGCTCCATGCGATTCCCTAGGGTCCTGTCGCTGTCCCCAGACAGCAGAGCTCAGCAGCTGCCCCTCCGCTCCCTTTATGAGGGAGCTGCAGGCCGCCATGAGGCCTCCCCTCAGCCTGCTCTGCTCGGGGCTAAACAAACCTCAGCCACTCCTCATGCATCTTCCCCTCCAGATCCTTCACCATCTTTGTAGCCCTCTTTTGGACTCTCTCTAATAGTTTTATGTCCTTTTTATACTTTATTTCACAAAACTTCACAGGCCACACCAGAACAGAGCAGGACTGACACTTCCCTAGACCAGCTAGCATGCTGTGCCTGATGCACCCCAGGATAAAGTGAGTCTTCCTGGCTGCCAGGGCACACTGTTGATCATATTCAACTTCCTGTTGACCAGAACCCCTCAGATCCCTTTCTACAGGGCTGCTTGTCCCCTAGTTTGTACGTAAGTTTTGGGCTAACTTCTTCTATGTCTTCATTGTTCTAAGAGAGAAGATTGTTGATTCTGGTTGTTGTGAGTTTTTGGTGTTGTTATGTGGTGGGTTTTTTTGTTTGTTTGTTTGGTTGGTTGGTTGGTTTGTCTTGTTTTAATTTATTAAAGGAAAGTTTATAACACTAAATTCTGTATGGATTAGAAGGGGGAGCCAAAGTTTCACCAAAGTCCTTTTTTTTTTTCCTTCTTCCTCCCCTGTTACTGTTACAGGTTTGTGCAGAGGTGACTGTATGCATGTTTAAACAGTTTTTTTCTTATGTCTTCCTCTGTTCTGTTATCTATGGAATGGTAATACGACTATTTGAAAAATCAGCTGCAGACAAATTATATGGAGCTCAAAGTATAACTTCAGTTCCTAGTTCTATTAACAGAAACAGGATGTTTCCAGTCTCCAAAGATTGATATTTCCATAGGACAGGATGAGTCCTAACTGTCATCATTAAACAAAAAATAGTGTTGAAAATAATTCAGTCTCAAGGAACAGGATGTATACACAATGGTCCAAGCTGTAAATGTACAAGGTAAGAATTGAGAGTGGATGGATGGAAGGAAGAAGCAGGATTGAAATACAGTAATCTCTTTTTCTGGAAAAATAAAGTAGCAGAAAAGGAAGAATGCCAAGAATGACAAGGGAACAGTGTCTAACAGAGAAACAGAGGGATTTTTGTTTGTTTGTTTATGTGTTGTTTTTGTTTGTTGTTTTTTTTTTTCAAAAATGTTCATGTATTTTGAGTTAGGATCAGTTACAGTTTCATACCCTCATACAGTAGGTCCACAGGCAGATTTTTGCATAAATTGCCCTGAAAATATCAATCAAAAGAAAGGAAGGATGACCACTTACAACAATAGTGTTAATGTGGAAAACAAAATTTTAAATTAAGGGAAAAGAACCATGGAAGTAAAAGGGGGTTGATGCCACAATAGTGTGCCACAAACCTAATGCTACCAGAATGTTTGTTCACTTTTAGCTTCCATGAGGCTGATAACTCCTCTCAGAAAGAGTTATTCTGGTGCCAGAAAGTCTCTATACCCCAGTCAAGAGCACAAGACTTGGTTCACAAGTTGAAACTAAAAGAACAGCATCTACAGTAACATCAACAAGAAACTTAACTACAGAGTCAAAGAACAAGTGAAACCCCTAATGGCAAAATGCATGAAGTGGCAACATTAAGATGTGGATCAATCAAAGGCAGAATTGACAGAAAGGCAGATAAAGATTCATTCTCTTGACAGTATTTGTATATTGCATTTTGCTGCAATTGTTTCTAAGCCCAGGACCCTTATGATTCATTGGCAGAATCTATACTGTGTCAGCTGAAATGGAGTCTTCCTCTGTTGGTAGAATCTGCAATGTGTTTGTCTTAGCAGAAATCTCTCTTTGCATAACTGACAGGTTATTCTGCAACTATGTTCTATGGAAAAACGAAACGAAACAAAACGAAACAAAACAAAAAGAAGAAAAGAAGAAAGAAAGTTTTCTGAGTCAGACTTGCTCTATTTTCTGAAATATTTAAAAGCATTGTTAGATTCTAGTAAGTTCTTTTATATTAGTAATGACACAAAATATCTTTGTGTAAACAGATCGTTCACCAATTTCTTCCAAGTTGAATGGGAGGCCAAGAGTGCTTCATATCACAGGTAGCATTTCTGAAGGAAATTTAAGAAGAATCCAGGTCACCTTTCTAAAACTGAATAGAACAAACAGACAGATTATATGGTTAACTCAGAACACCAAACAGGCAGGTGAGAGACTAAATAAGATGAACGGAGCACAGCTTTGGTTGATGTAAGTTTGAGGGAGGGGAAGCTGTAACAAAGCAGTCAAATGCAATTCCAGTGCTCTGTGTTAGGTATATGCATATTTCAGATGACAACATGGAAGTAGGTACACTGTATATGTGACTTCTTTTACATATGGTTTACATATGGTTTGTGAAGGAACTGCTACTAAAAAAAAAAAAAAAAAAAAAAAACAAAACTGAAATTAGACAAACGTGCAAGTAAATAATCATTGTAATTTCTTCCCTTTTCTGTTGCATTACTTTGGAGTCATCACCAGCCTCTGCATTTTCATCCGTAAGAACCAGGACTGTGAACTTTGCTTGATGTTAATTGACCACTTACTATGTACGCTACAGGTAGCTGTAAGGATATATATTTTCACTCATGATCCAAACTGATCTTGCTCTCCTAGTGACAAGACAATATTCCATAAAGATTTCATGATTATAGGATATTTTTTCATAATATTGAGATTTTTTCCCTTAGGCCTAACACATTTTTAAAATGTCTATTCATCTGTAAGTATCAGAGATAACTAACTGGAGGCACCTATTTTAATATTTTTTCATTTTGCACATGTGCAAAGCAACAGTGTTTGGTATTTGGTATTTATGAGTCCAGGGAACTCTTAACTGTGTTAATGTTGTAGTTCTAATTTGTATCTTTAGCTGTTATAAAATTTGTATATTTCAGTGACCAGAGTGGTAATGTAATGTAGAAGGCAGTCTCATTGTCAGACCCTTCTTGGATGGCCTTCAACAAAGTCCCTCTTCTCCTCAAGATGCAATTGACAGTTTGCTTTTACAGTGGTACCTGGAAAAGGTGCCATCTGTAAGCTTTGCATTTCTTATTGTCCTGAAAATACACTCTTTGGTTTGGTCTGTGTCTAAAGGCAACTGGTTGAAAGCAATACTTTCTTTTTCTCTTATTCCCTCCTTTTTTCATACTAGCTACAGCACATGATGGGGTGGCATATTTAGGAAAAAACATATAACTACTATCCAAAGGTTAGCATTTGTGACTTCTCTTTTTATGTCATATTCAGGTGTGATTTTGGTGCTTCACACGGAGAAATCCATATCCACTTCATAAGCAGTCTCACAACCTACTGTTGTCCTGCCTGCTACTTGGATGCCCTATAAAGGAAAAACATAAAGAAACTTTTTTTCTCACTGAAGATGCATAAAGTTTGTTTCTTTTCTGTTCTTCAAGTGGCTTACGTCACCCTGAAAGAGGAACGAGTAAAGGAGAAAACCTCAGTCTGTTTTTTTATTTCACGTAATGTCAATTCCATGAATGTTGCCCTTGCAGTCTTCCAGATGCATCCCTAGGGGTTCAGATTCCTCTTTACAGTAGGATAATGTTGCTGTGGAACTTTGACATTGCTGATAAATGATGCTACATAAGGGCAAAGCATTGATTTATTGCCTGCAGCATTAGATTGAAATTTGGACTATCTACGGACTTTACAGACTGATATTTTGAAACATAGTTTTTGGATGGCTGTTTCTGCTAAAAAGGAAAGCTGGTGATGTAAAGGGAAAAGTAAAAGATAACCTGGAAATTCGTACGTATTTAGAGACTGGAAAGTGGTGAGACATCTTCAGTTACTTGACCTTCAAGTGAGCAATGGAGGTGTTTATTATATAAAAGAAAAGCTCTTTGGGAGTGTTCCAGCAGGGAGAAATGAGTGGGTCAATTTACTGCTTGGCTTCTGTCTGTCTCTTCTGCATTACTGCAGTGTCCACAGCTCCTGATAACACTAGCCCGGTCCAGACAGAGAGGAGAGTTTTTCTTCTGTCTGAACTTGCCTATCTAGTTCAGTGCTACATCTGAATTCTGTGTTGGGGTTAACCTGTATATAATTCCCCAATAAAAAGAGAGACAAAGCTCCACAGTGTTCACGCAGTTATTCCCTGTAAGCCAAAAAGAGATAATTCCATTATTTATCTGTGAGTTTATAAGACTAATTTAGAACACTTAATACTTTCCACTTTTCTCTCCCTTTAATTTTTATCCTATATTTGCCCACCTAGAGAGTTAAAGTAAAACTTCTTTTTGTTTGATTTAAAGAGGCAGTTTGGAAGCATTGAATGGAATCTCATCCAATTTATACAAATATTTATGGAAAATTATTTTTTTAATTTTAAAATACAAAATTCAAACAGAATGTATTGGCAATTGTGTATCAAACTGTATTACTTACAGTCAACATTGCATAATCCACACCCTGTGTTTAACAGTGTTATTTGCAACAAATTCATTGTTATTTACTTGTAAATATCGACTTAAATCCAGAAGGCATCTCTCTTAGTGAGTTCTCTACTGAGCTGGTTTACAATGTCAGGAGATACACCTTGTGGTCATATCTGCCCAGATAGAGTTAGCCTTGTCTTCTAGGCTGATGGAATGTGCCCTTGATTGTATATAAAACTTGGATTTCCCAACAGACTAATTCACAGATCAGATCAATACACATGCAGGAGTAGGACTTTTTGCTGGAGAAAGAGCAGAATTAAGCTAAATGAAAGTATTACATGAAAAAAAAAAAAATATATATATATATATATATATATATATCACAGAATCACAGAATTTCTAGGTTGGAAGAGACCTCAAGATCATTGAGTCCAACCTCTGACCTAACACTAACAGTCCCCACTAAACCATATCCCTAAGCTCTACATCTAAATGTCTTTTGAAGACTTCCAGGGATGGTAACTCCACCACTTCCCTGGGCAGCCCGTTCCAATGCCTAACAACACTTTCGGTAAAGAAGTTCTTCCTAAGAACTAACCTAAAACTCCCCTGGCGCAACTTAAACCCATTCCCCCTCATCCTGTCACCAGGCACGTGGGAGAACAGACCAACCCCCACCTCGCTACAGCCTCCTTTGAGGTACCCTATAGAGAGCGATAAGGTCGCTCCTGAGCCTCCTTTTCTCCAGGCTGAACAAACTCAGCTCCCTCAGCTGCTCCTCATAGGACTTGTTCTCCAGGCCCCTCACCAGCTTCGTTGCCCTTCTCTGGACCCGCTCAAGCACCTCGATATCCTTCTTGTAGCAAGGGGCCCAAAACTGAACACAGTACTCGAGGTGTGGCCTCACCAGAGCCGAGTACAGGGGGACAATCACTTCCCTACTCCTGCTGGCCACACTGTTTCTTATGCAAGCCAGGATGCTGCTGGCCTTCTTGGCCACCTGAGCACACTGCTGGCTCATATTCAGCCAACTATCAACCAATACTCCCAGGTCCTTCTCTGCCAGGCAGCTCTCCAACCACTCATCTCCCAGCCTGTAGCTCTGCTTGGGGTTGTTGCACCCCAGGGGCAGGACCCGGCACTTGGCCTTGTTGAACTTCATACAGTTGGCCTCAGCCCATCGGTGCAGACTATCCAGATCCTCTTGCAGAGCCTTCCTACCCTCAAACAGATTGACACACGCACCTAGCTTGGTGTCATCTGCAAACTTACTGAGGGTGCACTCAATGCCCTCATCCAGATCATCGATGAAGATTTTAAAGAGGACCGGCCCCAGCACCGAGCCCTGGGGAACGCCACTAGTGACCGGCCTCCAACTGGACTTGGCTCCATTTACCATGACTCTTTGGGCCTGACTATCCAGCCAGTTTCTAACCCAATGAAGCGTGCGCCAGTCCAAGCCAAGTGCAGCCAGTTTCTTGAGGAGAATGCTGTGGGAAATGGTGTCAAAAGCCTTGCTGAAGTCAAGGTAGACCACATCCACAGCCTTTCCCTCATCCACCCAGCGTGTCACTTTACCATAGAAGGAGATCAGGTTCATCAAGCAGGATCTGCCTTTCATTAACCCATGCTGACTGGGCCTGATCTTACAGGTTGCCCTGCAAGTGCTGCGTGATGACTCTCAAGATAATCTGCTGCATGAGCTTCCCTGGCACTGAGGTCAAACTGACAGGCCTGTAGTTTCCCGGGTCAGTCCTCCAGCCCTTCTTGTAGATGGTCGTCATGTTTGCTAGCCGCCAGTCAACTGGAACCTCCCCTGATAGCCAGGACTGTTGATAAATGATAGAAAGTGGCTTGGTCAGCTCCCCCGCCAGTTCTCTCAGTATCCTCGGGTGGATCCCATCTGGCCCCATCGACTGGTGTACATCCAAGTGCCATAGCAGGTCGCCAACCATTTCCCCATGGATAGTGAGGGCCACATTCTGCTCCCCAACCCCTTCCACCAGCTCAGGGTACTGGGTATCCAGAGAGCAACTGGTTTTGCTGCTAAAGACTGAGGCAAAGAAGGCATTAAGCACCTCCGCCTTTTCCTCATCTTTCATAACTAAGTTCCCCCCCCCTCATCCAGTAAAGGATGTTTTTCCCCCCCCTCATCCAGTAAAGTCATGTTTGCTAGCCGCCAGTCAACTGGGACCTCCCCCGATAACCAGGACTGTTGATAAATATATATATTCTGTACTGATTACTCTTTTTTTTTTTTTCTTGATGTGCTATCCAACCAGGTGTTAGCCAATTCTACAAAAATAGTTTATATTCCTGGCTTCTGACTGGGCTTATATGTTCCTGGTTTTGTGGTATACATTTAGAGAAGCTGAACAATAAGTACCTAATGTTTAGCTGAAACTCTCCAACAATATGTTGTTGGGTTCTTACCAACTTGATATACAGATTTTCTAGACTAAACTTCCCCTACCGTGTTTTATGCACATGGCAAGATACTGAGCAAGATTAATAGATATGCTCAGGTTACCTTGCAGCATGAAGGAAGTACAGTACTTGCCTAACCAGAAGTTTTGCAAATGCCTTTCTAAATGCCATGCTCACGATAGAGGTAAACTGAGTCCAAAAGGAGGAGCAGAATATCTGCCACTACATCCTGAGTCAGTGAAATTTACCGGCAGAGCTCTTGTATTTCTGCTTGCAAAACAAGGTGGAGGTGAAGGTAGAAGCTTTTGTATTGTACAAAGAACAAATGATGAGTCTGTTGATCAGGAAGATACTGTATCTTCTGTTCTTCAGGAGCTCTGATGAGCAACCTGTACCAACCTCCTCTGGAATACAACCACAAGGAATCTGATGCTTATTTGGGAATACCAGTGCCTGTTTTGCACAACAGAAGTATACATATGCTGTATGGGGCATATACTTCATATGGGGCACCCCAGGGGCTTTGGGGTGCAAGCCTGGACCAGTTGGTGTTATGGTTCTGTCTGGAATACTGGATTCCCAGGAATCCCAGAGAAAAAGAGTGAACAAGTAACAATGCAAGCAGAGTGAAGGCCCCAGAAGCTATGTTCATATCTAGTTTATAATTTATTTCATGTATTTCTTATGCAATGTTAAAGGCACGAAGGTGTTATCCAGATAGTTTCAGTAGGTAATTAAGAGAATGTCCTAAGTGTACCTGATACACTGTCAAGTGAATTGCCTTACTACTCATTGTTATTGTATCCTTTATTTTATCTTCTTTCATATAACACTAGAAGGTTTATTTCCACTGAGATAAATGTGGAGATGCAATTTTACTATAATCAGAATAATGAACTTGTCCATTCCTGTTCTCCTTTCAATTCGAATGAAAATTTAAAACTTTACTATATTCTTGACTCATTTGAATAAAGTCAAAAAAAGACATTAATAAAATGGAAATGTTCTTTCTGATTTGGGGTTTAATTTTAATGTTGTAGGAAAACATATAGATTAAGTAGGTGTGCTGGATTAAATTTTACGTGCATTACTATTTTTTACCTAAGCAAACAAGGAGCTGCTTGAAAGGCCTGACTTATAGCAATAGAAAGGCATTTTCTATTGTATCAGGCACTCAGAATCAAAATGTTTCACAAGGTCATGTTGATGCCACCAAAGATTCTTTTCAGAAATAAATAAATAAATAAAGTATTATAATGTTGGAATGTTTAATTTTTACATTTCTGCATTGAGGCATTTAATATTCTCCCTTTAGAAATCATGTTTCTGATTTATTTTTTTTTTGGATCCTTGAAAATAGAGTAGTATTTCTTAAGTTAAAAATAAAGAATACAAAGTGAGTCAACATTTTGGTTAGTTATGATTTTTTTTTAGGTTCTGTTCAAAATACTTTAACATCATTTTCTGTTTTTTGTTTGTTTGTTTGTTTTGTTTTTTTGTTACTCTGTTCAATTCCATTTTCTGCCCCACTGAATAAAAGTAACTGATATTCTTGAAATGAAAATAACTCAGCATTGCTAAATTAAATATTTCGGTTAAAATAAACATTGCTTTTCAGTTTTAGCAAATAGTTGTTTTTGTGTTTTGTTTTGTTTTGCTTCAGGAAGCTTTTGTTTTTTGTTTTTTGTTTTGGGGGGGAATAAAGAGGGGAAGAGCATTGTTCTGTGATCATAACTTTTTCAAGGTCTGGAATTTCCCTGAAAAAGAGATTCCTTTTTCTGAACAATATAGAAACTGCTAGTAGAATATGGGCATGTGCTCTGCAGGTACATAAAAACAGCATATTTACCAGAGTTATCATTTTACTGTTTTGTCCTAAATTACATGTTGCTATGTCAACAACATGTAATGTCCAACAGCAACAACTGGGTGCAGCCTAACATGCAATGCATGAAGACAAGGTGTATAAGCAGAGATTAAAATACATATTTTTCCTGTTTTAAGGCAGCTACTGCTATTTTTGGTAATTAATGTCAGAAGTACTTACCACTCAACCTGCTCACAAATTGGTGGGTGCTCCTTATCCTCTGTGAGCAAACCAGGAGGAAAAAAAAAAAAAAAAAAAAAAAAAAAGTAGGATCATGGTATTTTTTCCAAGTTCTCCTTTTATTCCATATGGGCAGTACAAAAGCCCTGCACTTTGTAGCCACCTCCTGTTCTTGGAGCATGGGTCACAGCTGTGTAGGTTTGCTCCCTTTACCCCCTCCAGAGAGGAACTCTGCTGTTGCTACATAAAGCATGTAGCAAGTGAATCAAAGAGGAAACTTTTCCTGTAACTTCAGGCATTATTTGCCTTCCTTGATTTTATATAGAAAACTTGTGTTTCCTCAGATACCCTTCCCAGCACTGAAAACTAAAGCAAACTTGCTTGTGACTTAGTACATCATCTTTTAAGCGTAACCTTTTAAACCTTTGTTAAATGCACAAATTTCTTGCATTTTGTAACCTGGGCTGCATTATTTTCTATGGTTTGTCTTACCTCCAGGGTACATTTAAATAATTGCCTAGTCAATTAGAGCAACCCATCCTAATCTTGTTTCAGTATTATTTTGGCCTGTATAATTCATTCAAAGGAAAATGGCTCCCTCATCCTTAGTTTCTAGGAAACCTTTTCTGGTAATTCATATTGACAGCAGAGAGTTGTGACATTTATCGGTGAGGTGAAGCTGACCAGCTGCAGGGCTCCTGACTGATTAACTCAGCCAACAAGCTGCTCATGATTCCAGCCAAGTATTGACTTTTCTTTCCTTTCCCTCCCTGCTAGTTGGAGAGAAAATATGGAGGCATTCTTTATTGCTACATTTTTATTTTTACCAGTCATATGAAAGTTTTTGGGTTTTGTTTTTTTGTTGTTTTCTGGTTTGTTTTTGTTTGTTTGTTTGTTTTTTGTTTTGTTTTTTTTTTTTGTTTTTGTTTTGTTTTGTTTTAAAGTGGAATATAGGCAATATCTTCCCTTTAAACTTTATTTTCTTAATGCAATAGAATGTCAAATATATTTCAAGGAAAGAAAATTGACATTGAATTTAAACTAGTTGAAATATAAAATAAATGAGCAGATTTTATCTAATGTTATCGGAATCATTTACTTCAATAGCAGTGAGCTTCAGTCTTGTAAACAACCTTTCTGTAATCAAATGACCTTTGGGATGAAAAACCCCTAACGTTTAAACTTAGCTCATTTTCATTCTTCAAACTGTGCTTCAAGGTAGGAAGTATCTTTATTCTCATTTGTTTGTGTGTGTTTTAAAGCCAAGATACCAAAGTCAAGGATAGAGAAATTTCAATATTACTCTGTTTTCTCTCTACTCTAAAATGAACTATATTTTTAGGTCAGGGCTTGGAATTAAGAGCCTTTAATTTTTAGTAGCAATAAATAATCCTGACTTCATTTCAACAGTAGTTGTCCCAACCCCATTTTCATGAGATAAATGTAAATTAGCATTTCTCTAAGGCAATTTTAATTTATATCTTTTTGTTGTTGTTGTTGTTCTCTGCATCCACAATGTGAAGCATATGGAAAGAAGAATAAAATATTTTACCAAGACTATCAAACTGGAAGTTTTCATGTAGTTCTTGACAAAAGTGTGTGAAATTAATATACCTTTGTATGGTAAGGTTAACAGCCTGTTTTTCTGAGCTGTCACATTTAAGAATCTTGAAATTTTGCATTTATAATTACAACATGAGATCAATTTATAACTCTCTCTGTTATAAATCTGAAGTGAATCCAGAGAATGCAGGTGTTGATTTTATACCATGAAGTAAAATGCCAACAAATAAGTATTGAGGCTAGCCTGCACAGTCAAAAAAATAACATTAAAAATTAACATTAGCATAGTCAAGCATAATCTACATCCTGCAAAATCATTAAATGAAATTGTTAATTTGCACTTTTGGTCTTCCTAATCCTCTCAGACTCTTCTAGTCAGAGACAAAGGAGTTTCAGCAAAGAAACAAGCACTTCTCAGAAGAACTGCAGATAAACTAACTAACTAGCTAACCAATTTTGAGTCCCTTCATTCTAGGCTGACTTATCTGAACAACAATCAAACTTTAAAAAAATATAAGTATTTCTAGAACTGACATTTTCAAGCATCGTTATTCCATTTATCCATTTTTAGCATTGTTATGTAAGATCTATAATTGCTATTCTTGTAGAGGTGACATGTCCAGAAATGCGAGTTTAGTGTAGCAAAGAACAAAACATTGCTGGGAAGATAAGTCAAAGGTAATAAGACCATTCTGTTTGCCAAAGAACAGACATGCCTTAGTACATCAGTGTTAGACCTTATTACATTGAAGTTTTGGAGTCTTCATGGAGAATCGAGTCAACCAACTCTGCTAATGCTGTCATCTGATTTCTGTGATATTCACTGCCTGGGATTAACACAAAAGCCATTACTAATGCCCTTCAACCTACTGAAAGGCTGCCAGAACCAAAGCTGAGAATAACACAAAGCACAGGTAGGGATAGCAGTTCCATGTAAAATAATTTGGCATAAATCAGGCAGAAGGGGGTTTCTGATAGAAAGTAAAAATAAATTGTCATAATTCTCATAAGAACTGTGTGATGGAATAAATGCCCACTGGCACAAGTGTTCTTGCTTTACTATAATAGCAATAAAAGTTGTATAATTTACTCGAACTTGATTGTTTGTGCTAGACCTGATAAACTAGTTGTTGCACCAGGAATTACCAAATTCAAAGTGATCACAGAAGTTAATACATAGATATAAAACATGTAACTGTGTGTGATATATGTACTGCACTGGTTGTTATGTAAGCTTGTGGATATATGTACCTACATTCAGTCATTTTTCCTGTGTAAAGAAATTATCATGTTCATGTATATGATGCAGGTATGTTTGAAGAACTTTTGTATTTCCAGAGATAGACCCAGAAAAAGAGTACATTTTCAATAGGTGTTTAGAGAAGTTCCTTTAACAAGAAAATGTATTAGGTTGCCTGTCTGAAACTGTGGCTTCTTCAAACATAGCTGTGAAAAATGCCTTTTGTCATTCCTCCCTAGTGCATTATGTTGTGACAAGTCAGTCATGTTACATAACATGCTGTGACTGATACCAAATGGCATGTAAAAGATTTGATCTCTTTTCCTTTTAGAACAAGTATCCTATGCTATACGTGGATGGACTTTAGAGTGCCTTCCTTTTCTCTTTAAATAGAGGGAACAAAGGAACATCCAGATTGAAAGATCTTCCTTTCCGTAAGGGATATGTGTAGGAATATTACTAATGTTTAGTTTACATCTGTTAACTGAAAAGTATTTTCACCTTAGAAATGTGTACAGTTTTTCTGTCTGCCTCTCTCCACTGTGTCACTGAGAACAGATTTTTATTAGGGCCTGTAAGATAGGCTTTGAGAAACTTAAGCATGTAATCCTTTATGGCTCATGACATCACATGGTGAGGTGCATACTGCATTGTCGGTGACCCACTAGCTTGACCCAGTTACTTCTTCATACTGAGAGCAGCAGAAGTGAAGGAGGAAGGAGAGCACTGAGAATACACTAGGAGAGGGAGAGCACAGAATAATGTAAGATATTAAAAGGCAAGGTGTTTGTTCCCTCTCTCACCATGTGTTTTCAAAGCTGTTGCTGTTTTGGACCCCCTGAAGCCAGTTTGTGGAGAGAGATTCACTGTTTCAGAACTATATCAAGGAATTATTTCATCTGCCATAAATTAATCCACCACAATTTATTCCAACTGCAGTGTAATCCAGACAGTCTTAATAGAGTTATCCCAGGGATAGCACTGGCCCATCAATGTAATTGGTGTGGGCTAAGTAGCCTGAGAAACCAGGTTAACTGGAGATTTGCTTCCTAACCATGACTGTTTTACAAAGAAGAGTTTAAAAAATAAAACAAACTCATCTTTCAGTGAGAGCCTGCCAACAACCAATCCAAATCCTCCCTCCCCCTGAAAAATATATCTTTACTGTATTTTTCTCACTATCTCACCAGTTTTCTTACAGCAGAAGCTGATCACAGGAAATAAAAATAAATAAATAAATAAATAAATAGAAGCTGTGTAAGAAAAAAGAAAGCAGTGCAAGTATGAAAGGATAAGGCAAACACTTAGGAAACACTGTCTATTTCAGATTTATTAAAAAATAAAATAATGTTCATTTGACGAATAAGGATGTACAATATAGTCAAAATATTTGCAAAGCTCTCCCTGAAATTTAACTGACCCAAATCCTGTGACAATATCTTTGTTTACATATTAGCACTACCAGTGACATGAATTTTTAGTCACAGATTTCAACGTGAGGATATAATAAACATAGCTTTTAAAAAGCATTCATCAGAAGGAAAGTGAAATAACATGGAAACACTCATCTTAATGTCAAACACATCAGTATGTCAAGGTCATAATAAAAGGTCATTTCTAGAGTAAGATGTTGTGAATTTATTAGTTAACAGATATTTAGTTTCTATAACACATTTTCATAACTCTGGAAAGTGAGGTCATTTTTACTTTTTCTCTCACCAAAATCCTTCAGTTGGTCTCCAGGAGAATATTAAGCACCTAAATTATACTGCTGCGTATTAGTTATTAGTATCCTGGATCAATGCAAAGTCTTCTCCAGAGCTACATCCTGCTCCTGATAAAACTCAAGAATTGATTATTTGCAAGGCTGATAAGTAACACCAAAGTCTACATTTACTAATGTTTCAGTGAGGCTATGGTTACAAATCCAAATCAGCTCCAGGAGAAAGTTTTTTATAAGACACACTAGCAAATTGTTGAACTTTCACCAACACATTTACATACTGGAGTTTCAGCTGTCATTTCTTCACTGTACTCCTGCTTGACAAACCTGATCTCCTTCTATGGTAAAGTGACACACTGGGTGGATGAGGGAAAGGCTGTGGATATGGTCTACCTTGACTTCAGCAAGGCTTTTGACACCGGTTCCCACAACATTCTCAAGAAACTGGCTGCTCTTGGCTTGGACTGGCATACACTTTGTTGGATTAAAAACTGGCTGGATAGCCAGGCCCAAACAGTTGCGGTGAATGGAGTCAAATCCAGCTGGAGGCCAGTCACTAGTGGCATCCCCCAGAGCTCAGTACTGGGCCCAGTCCTCTTTAAAATCTTTATCGATGATCTGGATGAGGGGATCGAGTGCAACCTCAGCAAGTTCACAGATGACACCAAGTTAGGTGCGTGTGTCAATCTGCTTGAGGGTAGGAAGGCTCTTCAGGAGGATCTGGATAGGCTGGACCTATGGGCTGAGGCCAACTGTATGAAGTTCAACAAGGCCAAGTGCTGGGTCCTGCCCCTGGGGCGCAACAACCCCAAGCAGAGCTACAGGCTGGGAGATGAGTGGTTGGAAAGCTGCCTGGTGGAGAGGGACCTGGGAATATTGGTTGATAGTTGGCTGAATATGAGCCAGCAGTGTGCTCAGGTGGCCAAGAAGGCCAGCAGCATCCTGGCTTGCATAAGAAACAGTGTGGCCAGCAGGAGTAGGGAAGTGATTGTCCCCCTGTACTCGGCTCTGGTGAGGCCGTACCTCGAGTACTGTGTTCAGTTTTGGGCCCCTTGCTACAAAAAGGACATTGAGGCGCTCAAGCGAGTCCAGAGAAGGGCAATGAAGCTGGTGAGGGGTCTGGAGAAAAGTCTTACAAGGAGCAGCTGATGGAGCTGTGATTGTTCAGCCTGGAGAAAAAGAGGTTATGGGGAGATCTTATTGCTCTCTATAGGGGAGCTGTAGTGAGGTGGCGTTGGTCTGTTCTCCCACGTGCCTGGTGACAGGATGAGGGGGAATGGGCTAAAGTTGCACCAGGGGAGGTTTAGGTTGGATATTAGGAAGAACTACTTTACTGAGAGGGCTGTCAGGAATGAGCTGCCCAGTGAAGTGGTTGAGTCACCATCCCTGAAGGTCTTTAAAAGACGTTTAGATGTAGAGCTTAGTGATATGGTTTAATGGAGGACTGGTTAGTGTTAGGTTAGAGGTTGGACTAGGTGATCAATGAATACAAATGCCTATTTTGAAGGGGGGTATTCAAAATAAATAGATAGATAGATAGTTAGATGATAAATACATTAAAAAAAAAAAAAAAAAAGAAAAAAAAGAAAAACAGTAACACTCTGTACTGTCCTACAGTATTCTGCCTAACAAGAGCACGCCTAGCACTCTGGCACATCTCTTTCCCAAGCACATTCAACTTTATATATGTCTTACTCCTGGGCTGAGGTAAAGGAGACAAGATTGGTTGTGTCTCCATAGCACTCCAGTCTATTGAGGGTGGACTCCACTCACTGAGGCTCTGGGCATCCATTAGTCATTCATTGTCTGTGTAATATACAGCACTCAAACAGCAAAATCAAACCAGACTCAATCTTTACATTGAGAATTAATAGTATCTGCAACATACCTGGGGACAAAAAAAAGGAAAGGTTTGCATAAATTGTGTCAGTTAAGTACATAATTGTAAAACCATGTATATTCTGTGTGTGAGTCTGCACATTCAGAAAGGAGAGAATGTTCCCTTTGGGAGAGTGACAAATGAAATGCTGCTTCTTGGGAAGAAAAACAGGGAGGCACCGAATCTGTTTGTGGATTCAAATGTATTACAGGGTCAAACAGGCTTGAGTTTCCTTAATCTCTTTGGTTAAAGATTAACTAAAGGCCAATTGTGTACCTATTTGGAAGCTGTGTATTTATTTGGAATATTAACTGAGACTTAAGACAGGAAGAATAAAGAGTTCCTTCATTCAAAGATAATAAAGCCTAGCTGCTCAATATTCATATCACTTAACCAAACTAGAATTATATAGCAGGGCCGTGACTGATTGCAGAGCATACAATTGCATCATGAATAATATTGTCAAAATGGAGCTCCGAAGCAAGACACCAGAGAGGACAATCAAGCTAGAATGTAAATATCACAAAGAAAGACTATTATGTTGCAGTGTTTCCCAAACATTATAATTCATGAGTTTGATTCAATTAAAATTATTTCAAAGCTTTCTAAGTGCAAAAAAAAAAAAAAAAAAAAAAAAAGGGGAGGGGGGGCATTAAAGGCCAGTAAAGCTATGAAATTTGTCTTCACAGATGGCTGGTTTGTTCTCTAAGAAAGCAGGCAGTCTACAGAAAACTTCTGAAATGACCTTGTGGTAAGTCAAAATTTGCAGTTGATGACAAGGTTAAGAGGACAATCATACAAATTAATGCCAGAAAGCTGGCTAGGGTAAAGAATCACTCATTTGAACCATTAGCTCTTTCTTAGATTCTCAACAATTTAGTGTTTTTGTAGAAAACACATTTTGAAACTATGTCTTCTGGAGATAGACTCCTCCATGGCTTTCTGCCCAACACATCACATTTTAAATCCCAAAGACCTGATTCTGATCATGTAGCTGCATGTATAATAAAGTAAGGAATAAAGGAGAACTTCATAATGGAATGATGTCAGTGAAAATCCTGTGTAAAAGTAGCAGACAAATTTTAGGGCTGGATTCCATGAGTAAAATCAACCAAAAATATACTAAGCTTTTTCTTGTTGTTGTTGTTCATTCGTTTCTTTCCTTCTTTCTTTCTCTTTTAAATGAGGTCTCAAAGCTTACAGTCTGGTTGGAGAGGGACTAAAAACTGCTGAAATTTTCTTAGAGGTAAACTTCCATCTTGATGAGTTTTCTATCCATCTCTTCACAGTTTGCTAAATTTCTTTTTGCTTGCTCTCCTGTTCTTGAGGACAGTACTTGAATTATGGTCTTAGTAGGGTTTTGGGCATTGTGCTTTGGGCTTTTCCAAGACACAATTTGCTAAGTGCAAAATATGGTTACAAACACCATCAATATTTAAATATTTATGTTGCATAACGAAAGAGAACTTTAGTCTGTAAATGTGTATAAATACATACATTTATATATGTATGTGCTTGTGTGTATATATATTTATATGCACCCATACAAATTCATGAATGTTTGTGATTGTTAACTTCAGTGTAGAAGAGATGTTGTGTATTTGCCAGGATATCAGGAGAAGGCAGTGTCACTCAGTTGCCCAAGCCCCTCTTTAGCTGTTTAATCAGGTGAGAGTCAGGTTGCCATTTATAGTGTTTAATGTATTTCCTGTAAATGTGCAGGAAATGTTTGTTTGAAGTTCTGAAGGAAACAGTATTGATGTTCACAGAGATGCGACAAACTACTTGATGAAAGAAATCTTTTTCAAGAAAGAGTCCTATGGGAGAAAGAGAGCCTGTTTATTTACATGAAGATCAAAGCAACTTTCATATGAATTGATGCTAAATATTTAGTACTTGAGTGACTAGCAAAGAACACTAAACTTCTAAAGGAAAGAATATTAAAAAAAAAAAAAAAAAAAAAAAAAAAAAAAAAAAGAGACAAATACTGATATATAAATATATATACTTTCTCTATTAGCCAAAAAAAAAATACATATTTTTGTTGTGTTATTTGCATTGTAGTAGTGTCTAGGGTCCAAGTAGAGATCAGAAACCCACCCTGTCATACAGTGTACACTTAGTAAAATACAATCTCTTTTCTGACAAGCATATCAAGTAAACAGACAAAGGTCAAGAAGAAGAACTAATGCAAATTCAACTGTATGAATTCCCCTCATAACTTTCAAAAAGGTACAATAAATACAATTGTCATGAATGAATCCATGTGCAATTTCAGTGAAATTCACTTGCTGTGTATGTCAGCAAACCAAATATGAACAGAATATCCTATACATTAATTCTATATAATTAATAATTCTATATGATAAAAATATCTTAGTTTTCATACTTATATTCTCGTCTTTCCTTTCATCAAAACCAAATTTAACTACAAAAGTCAAAATGACAGCCAAGATGTCCTTACAGAATAAAAAAGTATCATGACAGAAGCCATTTAGTGGCTGATCAAACACAAAATGAGCAACAGGAACAGCAAGGCATTTCTCCTTTCTGTCCATAACCTGTAGACATCCATCCACCAGAGGAAAGCAGCATGGGTTCCCAACAACCTCAACCTGACCTGACTGCAGCTTACAAGGATCTCAGTCTCCCTCCTTAAAGATGAAGTTTGAAGTGAAACTACTAAAACTAATGAATATATCTGCCTTCCAGTTTTTCTGAATCTAGGGAGAGAGCTGGGAAATAGGACAATGTCATATTCCTTCTTCAGAAGGTCACCACCTTCTTCACTGTCCCTGGCTGCAGATACCTAATGCTACAAGACCGCCCTCTTGAAATCAGTCACATTAGTGACTCTAGGACCATGGTTAATCTGGAACAAGGCTAAATTCAGACTTCCTCTGTTCATAAAAAAACTTTGTCCTCCTATGTGTAATGTAATACTTTTAACTGTATGCTCCTGCATCGTACTCATTTCTGTTATACTTCTCCCAATAGTGCATCCTTATAAAATGGCATTCTTATATTTCTTATAAAGAATAGAAATTAGAGGTTGCACAGAGTAAATTAAAAGAAAAATTGAAAACATCCCATGATAGACATGACAGCCTATTTGCTTTCTATTCCTTCACATGTTCAAAGTAGATCTTTCAAGCCACAGTCACTGGCATAGTATTCATTACTCTTTTCTACAAAGAATGATGATTATATTTTAAACTTAAATAGTGAAAATTTTATTTTTTCTCTGAGAAAGTTTATAATAAACATGTTGTAATAAGAACTATCTCAAAGAAATAAAAAATACTATTGCTTTAAATACTTAACCTTGGGAAAACAGTAAGAAAATAATTATTAAAAAAAAAATAGTTCATTAAGGTTTATAGATAATTTCAAGCAATGAATTACATTGAGCTCAGGAGGACTGACCCCCTTTCCTCCTTTGCAGTGCCTAATAGAAAGCATGTGCTCCTTAGCACTAACCTCTACAGACTTGTGAATTGTCTGCATTAATTCTATGGGTGACTTAAGCTAGGCTCATTTGCCTGTCAGAGCAAAGTTGGTCCCTTGCCCGCTTAAGTCCAAAAAATCCTTAGAATTCAAGTTTCTGCATCTTCCCTTGGGAGCTAGGTGTCACTGGTTTTGTTGTCAGAAAGATTTTCTTGAAATCAATCCACTTTTTCCCCTTTTGAATTTCATCTTACTTTGTAGGTAACATTACATCTGCTAGTAGTTAGTCTAACTATATGCTAATCAGTATTTCAGCTACAGGTATTAGAGTGGGGGTTGGCAGCTTAAAAAAAAAAAAAAAAAAAAAAAAAAAAAAAAGTTCCTTTCCTTTGTTTTGTTTTATTTTGTTTTGTTTAATAAGTTTGTTGCTGTCAGAATATTTCACAAAATTTTATAGATTTCGGTATAATATGAATGGTAAGGTTTCTGAGGTCACAGGTGAAATCTTTGGCAACCCTAAAAAGGCAAATATAGGCAGAGAGAAATTATAAAAATAATTGTTCCGCTACAGAAATGAACTTTTGTTTTTGAAGAACCATTTATTGTTATTGTTTTGAATTCAGTTTACAACAAAAACTTTACGTTCTATAATAAAATCAAATTGTCATTCCTTAGCCAACTTTCAAGTGTGCTTTTTAGGACAATGGAATTGTGTCCTTGGTTTCTTCTCCATCAGAGATACTTTCACAGAAGGACAAATTCTAATAGTGTCTTTCTTCTGGAATTTGTACTATTTAATATTTTCATAAATGACCCGATTGGAATGCTTATTACAAAAAAACAGATACCATATGCTAGGAGGGACTGAACAAATGTTAGAGGGCAATTCAAGATGATCTTAATAAAATTGATATAGACAGAAAATATGAAAACATTTAGTTGCATATGCAAGATACTATGCTTTTTCTAGATTAATTAACTACATAAATACAGGATGGGGAATATCTGGCTTTAAACATATCTATAAACAAATTAGGGGTTGTAAGAGGTCACAAAGTGAATGTGAATCAACAGTGTCATACTATTGAGAAAAAGGCAAATGCCATAGCAAATGTATAGCAGGATGTATAAGAAAGAATAAAACTGGAAGGAAATGTGAAGTAATACTTCTCCTCTATTCAATGCTTTATTCACACTATGGAATTAGATGGAATATTGTGTCTAGTCCCGGGCACTACACTTCAATAAACTGATAGATCAGTGCAGACAGTGTTGAAAAAAAAAAATACAAAAGATCTGAGTTTTAAAAATATGGCCTGTGAGGAAAGACTAAAGGAAATGAGTTTGTTTAATTCAGAGAAGATAAGATAGTATTTGTTTTAACTAACAGTTAAGCAAACAAGTTATTTCTTACATTTCTCTTATTCTCCTAGCATATCATAATTTCCAACCAGTGAAATAAATTGGGCTGTAGAGCAGAGACATGAACAAGAATTGTATAATACCTCCATAATTAAAAAAAAAAAAAAAAAAAAAAAAAAAAAGGTATCTCTAGACTTGCAGAACAATTAATGTAGGAACTTCTAGAGAGAAATGAGGGTGGTTGAGCCAGAAAGATATGTTGTTATCAGTAATAGCCCACAGTCTACATCAATGACTGGGTAAGAACATTCTAATGTTTACCCATACTATATCATCTGTAACATACTTGCACTCTAGAAATATTTCCAGAAAGCAAAAACCTCAAAATAACTGTGAGTTTATTGAACTTTGAAATTATAGTGTTCCAACCTCATTATTTTCATCAGTGTCCCACCATGAAAATGTCTGTAAACAGCAGGTATAGCCAATGCTCCTATTCATTTGCAAATTATCTGAATTTCTCCAATGTTGTGAAAATGTCCTGAGATTTTTAGTAATCATTTTAAAATCAAACAAGAAGATGGATCAAATTAATCTTACATGAAAGGTATAAGTCCCTATATAAATATCATAACTTCAATAAAAAGGATGTATTAAATCATATGAATATTTAAATGTTCTGTCTGTAAAATTACCAGTATATTTTTTTGTAAAGCACAGAATCAATAAAAACAACTTTAGTGATTGTGTGCTGTATGTCTTAACATATATATCCATATAACATCCCAGAAAAGATTCTGGATTGCATCATTAACTTTCGTGAATCCCAAAATGGGGAAAGTCTGTTGGCAAATAACTGTTGAATTTTTGTACTGAAGAATGCATTGTAAATATCACTCCAAAATAGGGCTTTTTCCCCAACCACTAACCTGTGAGGGAAATCAGCGAGTCTAAGTCATACAAGTCCCCTACGCAACTTCTCCTCTGCTGAAGAAGATAGTTGCTGCCAACATCTTCAGACAGAAGAGAACAATACAGACACCTCAGAAAGGCAGCAGGCAGAATAAATAATAATATAATAATTAAATAATAATATATTATTATATTTTATAATAATAAAATATAATAATAATAGCAGAATAAAACCTAGAATAATCCTCTAAATTGTGATATGTTGTGGGAACAGCTAAGTAGCTATACTGAACTCAGTGTGTTGCACCCAACAAAACCTGGATATGCTTTCCTGTCCTCAATTCCATTCCCAAAGAGAACAGACTTTGGACCTGTGCTCCTCTTCCTATGAGGTTGTGGGACAAGAAAAAAGTATGCCAGGCTTGTCTGTCACACACACAGTTGAAATTAACTAGAAAATGTGTGAGATTGTCTAAATAGGAAACAATTTTCCCAGCTCAGAAAAATGTTAATAGACACCAGAAACCTTGTGACTTGATAAATAGAACAGGAGACCAGATAGGAATAACAAGAAACGAGTTTCCATTTTAGAAAAAGAAAATTCTTATCAGCCACCCACCATGTGCTATAATTTAAAAAGCTTTTGAGCAAAGAGCATTTCTTTACTGCTAACAGGTTTAAAATGTTGCAGTATGTAGACCAAAAAGTCTTGATTAGCTGTGGCAGATGAGTCAGCAAAGAAACAGTTCACAATGCAGTCCAGCCCTTACATTTTGACACATATTGTTAAGGGCTTCCCAAAGTCATTCCAAAAAAAAGCGTAATAAAGAAAATAAAAAGGGAAAAAAAAATAACCAAGGAGGGGAAGCCTAGCACAACAGATTTAACCTTGAAATTTACCATAAGGAATAAGAAATTATACTGGAGAATATAGCATTCTTCATCCTCATAGGTTGTTTGAAAGTTTTAGGTTTAATATATGAAATTTAGTGATTGCTGTGGTAAGGTATTCCTCAAGAAACTTGTTCACCTGTACACTAAATTTTGCCAATACACTTCAGGTAGAAAGTTATACTCACAGACGGGGCCTTAATACAGGGCTTTATTAATTACATATTACATCACAAGTCATTTTCTGTCTTTTTGAGGGAAAGAAAATACTGTGTAAATACAGCAACAGGTACACAGTAGTTCTGGGTAGCTACTACGCACAGTGCATCTACCTGAAGGTCAAGCATCTTATAAACCTTTGTAATATCCACTGAAACAAAAACAAAAACAAACAAAGTTTTATTCAAGAGCTGAACAAAACTGGACCCAGAAATGTGCTATTTTTGCAACAGCGATGAAGACCTCACTCCTTCCTTCAGATCATGATGGATTTCAGTTTCCAAAGCAACAGTCTGGAAGGAAGATTTGAATTAGAAGTTCTGAGGATTCCAGATCACGTTGCATTTCTAGCAAAAGACAAAACACTGTCTTTTGTATTTCAAGCAAATTATAGTCTGCTACTTTATAATCCTGATTTCTATAGGACAAAATTCAATGACTGTTCCAGACAATTATATAAGATTGTTATCTGTTTTAGAAGTGCAAAAATTTCCCTTAATCTCTCCAAGACTGAAGTTTTCTTTTTAAATGTGAGAACCCAGCAATTTTCTTTTATTATTTAACATTGTTTCACGATGGGAAATATTTTAGTGTCCACTAGTAGATGCTGTTTTGCTTCCCATTTCAACAACCAGGCTACTGAAGAAAACTGAATTGGGAGACTGCAAGGAAGGGTAACAGAACATAATCAGCAGCTCACTGTAGAGAAATGGTTAAATGACAAGCCCACCCCAGTACCAGGCCTATAAAGTCAAGAACTGGGATGCCATTTCCATTTTCACTCCAGATAGCTGGGGATAGACAGTGGACCCAAAGCATCACCAAAAGATGGAAATTTTATAAGCAGCAGAACTTCTAACCTGAATGGATAGTACCACCACCAAGTTCTGTACTCAGCCACATATGCCTAAATTCTGAAACATTATTTTGTTTTTCCTTGGTAGCCTGAGCCTGAAGTGAACAAACAAGTTACAAATAATTAACAGTTAAGCCTATTTAAATTTCAAAGGCGTTGAAAGTCATCCTCTAATTTTCTGGATTGGTACACACTGTTTTGATTTCACAATGTTTGTTAAATACAAAGAGGTGATTTTTTGTTTGTTTGCTTGTGGGTTGTTGTTTGTTTGCTTTTTTCCCCACTACTGTTTGGAAAATAATCAAATGCTACAAAGATATTAGGATGAAGAAATGTTTTGCAGAATCCAGGTTTTCAATATTGGGTGTCAAATCATGTTATTTTTCCAGTAAAATGATGGGAATCCTATCTTTCTGTTGTTACTAAAATGACTCAATGACCTAGCTTTGAGCAATATAAATAGAAAGACTGATGATTTTAACAGTATACTGTTAAATTCCTGTCAGTCATTTCATATCATGAAAGCTTTGTGAGCACACTGTCAGATTTTGTACATTTTTTTTACACACTCTTATTTTCACTAGACATATATGACTGTCTTATAATTGTACTACAACTAAACATAGAACTGTAGGGATATAGGTAAATAAAAATGCAGATGGTGCTAGGAAAAATCTTGCAGCAGATCTTAAGCCAGAGAGTATTCTTGTATGTTTTATTTTGCAACCGCGCACAGTAACTGTAGACCATCACACTGCACAGATGGAAGTGCAAGTTTGAGGGCTATTGAGCATGTGGATTTTCCCAGTGTGTAACAATTACAGAAACATCTGTGCTAAATAACTTCAAGCTGATCCACGGCAAAAATTGGCAATGTTCAATAACTCTCAATATCCATTTTTCCCTTGTGGTGAGATGGCCTAGTGATTTCAAGTTGGACTATAGCATAAAACATGTAGCTTCATTATTTCAGAGTCTATTTAGAGATTTCTCCCATGGTATATTACCTACAAAATCCATATGTTTTTCTTTACTTAGCTCTGTAGAGCCTGAGTTTCAGAAATGCCACATGCCTGCAGCTATCATTGACTTCAATTAGAGGTATGGATATGTATGTTCTCTGAAAACCATGCCCTGTGGGGATACTTTTAATTGATTTTGATTTGCACAGGGAAAGGAAAGAACCTGGGTGGCATGATCATAAGAGACCAGAAGGGAAAGAGGCAGTTTTCCTGTAGGAACAAAGATTTAAAAACGTAATCACAGCTAACACATAGTTCTTACCTTAATAGCATAGAAAACATTTGCCTTTTTGTTTCCTCTGGTGGAGACAGGAAAGTTAGTATTACCCTGGAAAACTATTGAAGAATGAACAGCCTTCCCAAACCCCCCTGATAACATAAACCTGTTAATATATTTAGACCACACTGCAGCTCATGAAATTTTTTTGCCTGTGACTAAGTTGGGACACTGTTTCTCACTCTCCATCCTCCTGCAGTGTGTGAACCTGGAGGTTTTTGCTAATACAAGTGCATTACTCAAATATGACATATTTCTGGTTCTTTACGCACCACTACAGAAACATTTTTCAATTCTTGTTGCCTTTATTTATTTCAACTAGAAAGACACTCCAATATAGTCACCAGATTTGCTCACCCCTCTCAGAAACTGAAATAGAAAGTTTCATATATTTCTTAACTGCAACACTCCGCATAATTTCTGCCTAATGTACATTCTTCTATGCATTGTCCAATGTCGCTTGGGACATTCTAAGTGAATACCCTTCTTCAAACAGTGATCGTTTTGTAACATAATAGACTCAGCAGTAGGATTCTTTACCCAATTAAATTTTATTTTAGAATTTATTTTCCTCAGCTCCACCCCAGTTTCTTCCAATACTGTTATTTGACTATTTCGTTAACTTCTTTGATGTTCAGACTCTTGAATTGTTAGCAAACTTGATACACATCTTATCTGACATTCAGACAAGTTAAACAGTTAGTTCTTTCATCTTCATAAAACATTCTCCAGTTCTTGAAAATTACTACTACCACTTTTTAAATTTTCTCTAGTTAATCGCTGACTTTCTATGCACTGAGCTGCAGTTACCCTAGTATTCCAACTATCATCTCATCTGAGCTACAGAGGGACTATAATGTTGTTGGTTTATAACATGACTCCTCAGAGAGAACAACCAAAATCATACTGGCTTTTGCTGCAGCTTTATCTCTTCTAGTTCTTTATCCTTTCTAGTTTTTCTATAAATTTTTGCTGTTCAATATTCATCCATACCAGGATAGATACAAAGCTAGTTGATGCCTGCATACATGTATGGGTCTTTTTTCCTTCTTGTTTCAAAGATGTTAAACTTCTATAAAGCTGTACCAAAAAAAAAAAAAATCGTAAAAATAATAATTATAAAAAATAAAATATAGACATACGTGAAGGAGAGCTTGTAAGATAGAAAGAATTTCTCGTTTGTTTGTTTTTTTTTGTTTGTTTTTTTTTTTTTTTTTTTTCTCCTAAGCATCCATCCATCTCTAGTGCACACCCACCTGAAATCATCCAACAGACCCTCTCTCAGAGTTTCTCTCTGCCAACTTTAACAATTGCCAAGTTGTCAAATGATGCTGCTATTGTATCCCCATAGCAACAAGCTTTCTGGCCTGAGTGACAGTACTCCATATTGTCAACTGGAAAATGTCCCAAATAACTCTAAGAGCACCTGGAGTTTTCTTGCAATGCAAATATCTTTTTCTTTTCCCATCCCAATTCTTCATATATTAAGAGGAAGTTATTTATACTCATTGCAACGGATGGTATGATGACAGCTGAGCATTTGAAATTTGCTTTAAAAATCTGTAAATCTGTCCTTTCGGTGGATTTTATGTTCCTTTTGAAACAGCTGTGAATTTTAATGTTATCTTGAAAATAAATCAAAAAAAAAAAAAAAAAGGAAAAATAAATACCAGTAGGTAACATAACAAGACCCTGATAATTGAACAGAGAAAATATGTGATGTTTTATGTGATACATTTTTCATGCTTTTAAATTTGAGGAGAAATGTAAGAGAAATGAGAAAGAACTATTGAGATCATGTTTCTTGAGGAGAAACAGCTTATGTACATCTAATATGTTACTCTATTGTGTGTTCTTACTAAACTTCTGGAGTAACAATATTTATGTCATAGAGAATGATTATGAATATATTGAATGATAAATAAAAGAAAAACAAATTCCACCAATTTCAGTGAATTAGATGAAATTTACACTCCTGAAAACCTAGTGTTCATGACTCCCGTCTCCAATTTTAACAATATTTTTCAGTTGTTGTATTTAATCTCACTGAAGATGATACCTTCCAATTCATTTATCATGGCCACTTAAGGTCATAACTGAAAGAACAATTAGGTGCTTCTGAAGTTTGTACAAACCACCTTTACCAACATCATTACCACATTCAGATAACTTCACTCCAAGCTAACATGAAGGTAAAAGAGAACAGAAATTGGTTTACTGTCTTTTGGACAAGATGTAAAACTAAACAGTGCTATTTGAACAAATGGTGAAGTCAGCCCCTATAACCTTGCAAAATGTATTTTGTGTACTTAGTTCTATTAGCCAGGTTACCAAAGCAGTTTCAATGAGACATGTTTCGTTTGATTTTTATTTTCAAGTGTATGGTAAAATTACCGTATCCTTTTATGTCTGCTAGTCTCCATATCAAGCTTTAAGTGATGGCTCACTGTATGATTTATATATTACTGATTTTGTGGGCTTAATTAGAAAATGTTTGCAATGTTCCTTAAGAAGTTATACTGAAGAAAGAATTATGTGGGCAAAATATTTCAATTAAAGCAACAAAAATTCATAGACTAGGAGCTTATTCAGAAAGTTGGAATCCTGTATACGCAGTTTAGGTATAGGTAGAGTATATGGACAAAACAACATTCAATATGTGTGATGTAAGCAATGAATAATTTATGGTATCATCAGCATGTTTTTCTTCTGTGAATAATGGAAGAAAGAATGAATAAAGCATATTTCATGGAAAGAGATCAATTTGCTTGCAAATATTAACTAAATAATAATAATCATAATGATTTTACAGAGCAGTTTTGTAGACCCCAACTAGTAGGCTAAAATACATGTCATCTGCATTTTATGTCCTAGCTGTTCCAGCCAGCTAGTTATGACTGTATTACAGAGAGATATTTTAATGTAACAGGAAAGCTTTATCTGAGGGCTTCAAAAGCACTGAATTGGGTGAATCACTGCATCCCACAGATGAGACACTTCCTTGAGCATTGTTTCTGTCTGGGTAAGTACAAAATACAATCAACAGCAACACACCTGAGGTGGTTAGGTTATAAACACAAGTTCAGAGCAAAACTTGTCCACATTACAGTGGAACAGGAGGAAGCTGTGTGTACGTGACAAGCTGGCAGATTCAAGAAGCTGGAAGATTCAAGAAATACCTAGCACAGGAGCAGAGAGCTGAGAGGCATAACCTAAGGGCATCATACATTGTCCTCTGTCCTCTCAGGCAAGCCAGTTCTCAGTCAAACAAGTCCTCAGCAACAAATTATGCATCACCAAAGAGTCACAACACTCTGTCACAATACATAAAGTTCAGAGGGCCAAAACCTGTAAGACCTGTGTTTACCACAGACAGAAAGAGGAAGAAATGAACATCAAATATTCTCCAGCATTAAACAAATATTTAGTAGCATTGCCTGTGAGTAATTCACATCTGTTCTTTGTTCTTATTGCTCTACAACTCTCCTTTTTCATTCTCATTTTTTGGTTTAGAATAGTATCATTTTCAAATTCATGAAAGTAATTGTTTCAAACAGCAGATGGATTACTGCTGTACCTAATACCACAATTTCTGACCTGACTCCTCTAATATTCTCTTTTTCCTATACAATTCAACTCATCTCACTACCTGTTTAGTGGTGGCTGTATTTAAGCTATGCAAGCATTACTGTACTTGAGTGTAGTATGGCAAATGAGAGCACCAGAATCCCACTGAGGCAGCAAGTAGCCTGAGGGTACTAATTGTTCATCAGGAAGACGTTAAAGCCTATTTAAAGCCAAAGACTAAAGATCTTTTTATGTCTTTTTGCCATTTTGCAATTCATTACTGAATTGAAGTCAGAGAATGAAGGTGTTTTTTTTTTTCCTCATATAGCAAATTAAAAAATTAACAACCAGGTATCATGTTTTTCTTTATAGTACAATATGATTCATGCTTCATTTTTCATGCAAGTCAATAGTTCTACGATTTAGAGCCTTGAAAGCTATGAGCCATCGGAACAAAGTAATCTACTACACAAGAATTTATAAGATAAATCCTTTAAGTAAGGGTTCATGGCTATTCAGCTGAAGCATCCTGAATCCATCTATTTAATCTAGCTAATTTATCTATCTCTATATGTATAAAGCAACCAGTCTCTGGTAGCCAGATGTCAGCAGTGTAAATATAATTTGTTGACAAATTGGTTTTGTTGCTGTGGCCATAACAGACACAGTTCAGTCTGTAAAGAAACGTTTGTTTTAAGAAAAATTATCACTCTGTTGATATATTTTGTCAGACTTTATGTTCATTCACATATACACATATATAAGACCCATTATAGTCTTTTTATGTAGATTGACATATTTGTCTTAGCAACCTTTGTCTTTTTTTTTTTTTTTTGGGGGGGGGGGGGGCAGGAGGGGGATGTCGTTGTTTGGGGTGGAGGGGTAAGGGAAGAGCAATGGGGGAATAATACAGCTGAAGAGTCCCAGACCTTTGCCCAAGCAGCAGGGGCTGTCCCATCACACAAGGTGTCCCTTCAAATGATACACTCGTTAGAGCAGCTACTTCAGTAATCAGAAGGTTAATTTAGGAAAAATAAGTGTGGTTTCATTTTCTTGTTCCCTATTATTCACACTAACTGTGTAAAACGTTTACAAACTGTGAATATTTTTTCTGGAACTACACTTGTCATTATTTGCCAGGAATGATTATGCTCCTTATGTATCTAGGTTGATACGGAAACAATTGAAAATGACATTTATAGAAATGAAATATCCACACTTAAGCTCACACATAAGAGAGATGTTGTTTCAAGAGGACAATTCCTGCTGCTGTTCCTAATAGTGAAGGTCCTGCTGTGCTACTTTTGTTTCAGCTATGATGGGACAAGTTCTTGCCTGCAGGCGAGACTGAACTTCCAAAATAATCATGTTATTCTCGGGGTCTAGTGAGCAATGTGGAAAGCATGGGGGTTTGATTGAGGATGCAGGAGAGCTATAAGGATTTAATGTCTGGAATGAATCATGCTGCTAGAGTTCACTCTGCCACTGGTCAGTCATCCTTTGTGTGCTCACATATTGTTACAAATCATTGCATGCTGGTATATTAAAGGCATATTTCTGCATTTGTTGTGTCAGTGAAAATTTTATAATAGCAGGAGTTTGTCTTGTTTTTATTGTTTCAGTAAACAAAACATATGTGGAATCGTAACAAACAAAATCACGGCTGGACCCCAGAGCCTCAAATTTGACCTGACACATTGTGGTGAAACATACATAGTACAAACGCCCTCCATTTTCTGCCAGAAAGTAGGCCAGCTAACAGTGCCCTCCACAGCAGTGTGAGTCCAAAGCAGTTGAAAGCTGCCTCTGCCATGCCTCATACCAAAAGCTTCAGAACAACCAGTCCCTATATTCTATCCCCCAGCTGTGCTTCATTTATTCCAGATTTTGAAGCAGAAAAGAAACTTGATTGCTAAATAACACCATGTAGAAGATAAATGGAGATTTTTACTGTTTTATCTATGGGCGGTAATGGCACTTTTCCTAGGAGTAACAGCATTGCTCCCAATGGCACTTAATGGCTAAATCTGTGATATTATGCTATAGAGACTCATATCTTTGTAGATGACTGCCATTGTTCTGGAGAACCTTTAAGATAACAATGTAAGGGCATATCTTTGTTCAGATTTCCACTATGAAACAGTCACGGTCCTGGCCCTTCATTGTCCCATGCACGTATTTTTTATATTTTGTATAATTTTGTATATTTTATACCCAATTTCATATCAGATGCCTATGGCATTTGTTTCATTTTACTCAGAAACTGCAGATATATAAATATTTTACATTTAAATACCCATATTTTTGTTTAATTCTTTGATTTCTTTATATTTTTTCTCACATGCTGTGTACTAAAGCATGTGTTCAGTCAACCCTCATTAATGCCATCAAAGGTGTAACGCATAGCCCAAACAAGTCAGGTTTTGATTGCCTAAAATCATTTCAAATAAAACCCAAGGGAGAGCTGTGTGTGATGCATGGAGGGGTCAGTTCGGCACACCCAACACAGATCAAGAGTGGACTAGGGTTCTTGCAACTCATATTAGCAAATGGAACTTGTCAAGGGATTGTTATTTTAGGTGGGGCAATTAGGACACAGCAGCTCTCTGAAAAACTCATTGCTGCTGAGCAGTCCACTCTACTGCCAGAACCAGTATTTACTCCCATAAATCTGTATCATACTAAATTTGTCTGATTAGTTCTACTGTGTATTCTTCCTATTTCCACTATGATGAAAAAATGATGTCTTAGGACTGAGCATGACTTCCTATCCAAGAATATTTCTTCAAAATCAATGCCTGTATTAGTCCGTAAAGTGGTACATTTCATTCAGAGGGACATAAATGCAACACATTTTTTTTCCTTGTGTCGCCATGACCTTTCATAGAGAGTTGCAGTGTTCCATGTTTCTTAATAAGCAAATAAAGCTGAAGCAAACCAAAATATGATTGTTTTCACCTGATCTCTTTTCTGGTTCTTGCATCTAATGATGCAACCTCTATTTCTCTCTGTTCTCTAGCTCATTCCTTTCTAAGCACACCTGACACACATAAGGTTTAATAATTTACAGGTAGAGGGCCTAGTTTGCCAGGCTAGGGACATATTCCAATTTCTTTCCACAACTCTAATGAGACAAAGCAGTCAGAAGCTTATTGCAACCGCCACATAAAATCAGATTTATGGATGCTTTTTGTCAGAGAGTGGTGTAAGGCAGTTTGAGTGTTCCGCTGAATCTCTCCATTCATTCTCACCATTCTCTACAACAAAGTTTCCCTGCCTGCTAATGAAATAAGCACTGTTGTGAGTATTAAATATCTTTTTTCCTTATAAGAGAAATTAGGTAAGATTGGCCCAGTATTAAACAGGACCTGCAATTCCGACAAAAAATTACTGGCTGTATAGCCACTGATTATGTTTCTCAGAAGACTGCACCAGTAGATAGAGATATTTGTATTCTATAGATCATTCTTGGTTGAAACGTTAAAGAGGGAAGGTTGGATAGTATGGACCCAGTGATACTCTAAATGATCTGCCACTCCTAGAAGAGCTCCCAAGAGCTCTCCACAGCTGACAAAGGATATTCTAGCCTCTCTGAGCGTGATAGCAACGCATACCATGTGTCCCCCGACTCTGCCTTTCCCAGCAAATGAGGACATGTCCACTGACTTTTGTTTGTTTTCTCTGTTTGTTTTTTTTTGTTTGCTTTTCTCTGTTTCTGATGTGAATAATTCATTGCTTCCATTTAAGTAGTCTGGCTTTTTGGTCCAGTTAAAGATGCAGCATCAGCATTACAATTTCAGAAGATGTAACATGTAGGCAAAAAGCACTCAAATTATATGTGGTGGCAGCACATCTAGCTCTAGAAATGGCCATATCTGAAATATTGTATTCTGAACCAGATGGTGCTGTCAGACAGTGCAGAATGACAACTTTTAGATGATGCAGAAAGGGTAATGTGCCCAAGCAGTGAAGGAATTCTATCTCTACTTGCTGCATTTTTTTAACTTCAGTTACAGATGGCACAGCAAGGATCAGCTCAGGAGGAAACGTAACTTGCTCATGGCTGATTTTAACTTAAAAGAATCTGGCAGAATATTTATACGTTAGCCAAGCAGGCCTTTGCTCCTAGTGACTGCCTATGGCACCCTTATTCTAAGAGTAGGTAATAATATAAGAAATTGGCATTTGTAAATATTTTCATCTTAAGAAAGTACAGAATAGATTCAATTCCAACGAAGCAAGATCTTAAATGAAAACTGTATATTAAAACATGAAGTTGTTTTCTTCATCAATCAATTAGTTTTCTTTCTTGTTGTTGTTGTTGTTTTCTTAATAGAAAATGTCAAAAAAAAAAAAAAAAGCAAGCTTGAGAAGTTATGTAGGACAGTTTGGATCAATGATATTTTATTTTGACTAAGTATTTCTTACTCGGTGTTTCTTCAAATATGTATTTGAACAATTAGGGATTAGACCAATCATCCAAAAAGCATAATTTCTTTCCCAAAAACTTCAGTATTTGCTTTCAACCCATGTAGTGCAGTAACACTTTTGGATGACCAGACTTACCTAAAAATGAGGCATAGTCTTTGTCTTCTCTTAGTCTTAAAATAAATTGGCTCTTAACAACAGAGGCCACAAACCATCCTATCTGCTTTCATCCAAACTAATGAAAATTAACACATCAGTCCATAAAGTGTATGCATGAAACCAAACCAGTAACAGTTCCCAGAGCATTTATTTTATTTGTGACAGCTAAACTAAAGGAAGATGAACAGCATTTCAGAGAATCAACACCTCTGCATGTAAAATTAAGCACTGAATTGATAAGACGGAAAAAAAAAAAAAAGTTCTAAAAAAAAAAAACAACTACTTAATCTTTTCCCATAGAAATGTATTCAAAACATACAAATAAAAGTGGTTTAATTTTGCTGATCTCAAACTATTGAAATCCTAATAAAAACAGCTGGTGAAATACATGGTGAAAAATAGGTGGAACTTTTATCTTCAAGGTGAAAATACAATTTTGTGTGCAAACAATAGATTTTTTTATAATTTACGACTAAAATATGATATTTCCCTTGTGAATGGAGATGTGAAGGACAGCCAGGGAAAGGAGAACTTCATTACCTGTTTCAGGCAGCTCAATTCTTCACCATGGTTTGCTTGGTCTGTATGGCACATATGGCTTTTCTAAACATACACTGATCTACTTATGAGTCGAATGCTTAGGAAGGAAAATGACAAATGGAAAACTTACCCAATGCATGAGTGCAAGAAAAATCAGCATGGTCAAGAGGAATTAGCACAGAAGCTGCAATCAAAAATTCCACAACAGTGATCTCCAATCAACTTCTTATCACCTGTCACCAATATATTCTGAAATATGTAGCAAGTTAATAGAGATACTTGTCTTCTACGGGGAAAATATTTTAGGACTAACTGGTGCATGAAAGCAGATATTTTAAAATATACACTATATAAAAGTATTCCATAACATTTCCAAATACTTTATTACTGGAAGTATTTTTTAGGCATAAATTTGCTCAACCAATTCAATTTTACAAAACTCATAGTCTCTTCTATTGAAGCATTATATGCTTTTTTGTTGAACTGTAATAGATGCAAAAACGCATTCATACACTTTTTTTTTTTTTGGTGTTTTTTCAAAGGCTATCTACATTCACCTAGCAGCAGAAAAACATGGCAACCACCAACAGCTAGTTCTTATTTGCTTGTTTGTTTTTTCCCCACTGGCTTTCTGAACATTATAAGCAAAGCCAGTGAAAACAAATTTACTTTGGCAGAGCTACATCTTTGATAGTGGTTCTACTAGTTCTGTTGCCAACCTGGGGAAGAGACTTTTCACAACACTAACAGGCACACCAATGTTGAGAAAATTAAACTAAGCCACATTTTGAACTAGGGAATATAAATATCTTGAGTTTGTTTTCCATTTGTTTTATCGTGTTCATGCAATATATAATTCATCATGTGATCAAAAGCAGGCATGGCATTGGTATTGAGACAACCATACCTGATGTGTTCTCATTTTATATAATGAGATTTTTTTGACTTCCAGATGTGCTGTATGAAGAAAATTATCCTGTTGATAGATGAAAGAATTAATCTATAAGCCAGAAAAAACTTGTGACAGTGGTTTGTGTCATAGAATGGTGAGGAGACTGTTGCAATAAGAGATCTTAACCAAGTCAAGATCATATTTTTAGGCTTGTTGTTCTAGGCAGTTTTCTGAAGTAGGGATAGGAATGCAGCCTCTGATCATTTTATCCTTGATTGTTTTCTCTAAAGTCCAGACAGGTTTCTTGAATGTAGTTGCTGAGTCATGATCTTTTCTGCTCGTAGATGAATGCAGACAAACCCTAAAGATACATCCTCTTCTGCTTTGACTATAAATTATCTATTGAATATTTTAGAGGTTCAGTCTGGATTCCAGTTTCTTAAAACCTATTATATATAATCCCTATGAATTTGAAAGACTGCACCCCTGGAAAGAAGGTCTACACTGAGATATATAGTTTGCAGTTGGTATTAGACCACTGTAGGGAAAGGTGCTGCCTTGTCATGAAAAATGAGAATTCACATGTGAAAACCTGTGAAAGCAATAAAATAGTTTTGAAATTCTGTAAATGATTTCCTTTCAGTTTTCTCCACTTAATAGTTTAATGTTTTGTGGTTTGGTTTGGCTTGGTTTGGTTTTGGTAGAAATAAACTTTTGTTCATATATTATGAACATACATACGAATATGCTAGGTATGTTATTCCTTCAACCTTTTAACATTGCAGCTGTACCCACTCCTCAATATCACCGTATCAGGTAAAATAGGAATTGACAGATATAGAAAAAAAAAAAAAAAAAGGAGGTTTAAACATTTCTTCCAGATTCTGATCATTCTGTAGATCCACTAGTCTGTGAGTGAAAAACTGTGAGAAATGTGTGCTTAAGTTTTTCTGATCATCTGCTGAGATTTCCCTGAGCAAACCCTTTTTGGCAAAAAGTTTTGCTGCCTTGCTTGTTAATGCTCTACAGGGGATCATGACACCAATGAAAACATGGCTAGGTATCATATGTTATAACCAACATAAGCTAATGACTTCCAAGGTTTAATGAGAATGTCATTGATAGCTATTTTCAAAATAAATCCTGACTAAGTACCTGGGAACAACCCGAGTGCTCACAAACTGATATTTAGGGTAATAAGGGAAAAACTCAGTTTTTAAATTTGCAGACTTTTTAACAGAATGAATCTGACAAAAGTAAATAAATAAATAAATAAATAATGATTAAAAAAAAAAAAAAAGTTGAATATTCAGCAAAACATGGGGTTTCACTTTTTTTATGGTGTAGCCTTTTGAGCTAAGGATTTACTCTGTGCAAAGGTCCTTCAAGACCTAGCATATATTTTGTGGAACAAAGTGGAAGAAAAGAGCAGAGCTTGTCAGGAATATCTGCTTGCTCAGTGACTGGTTATTGGACCTATTTCAAGCTGGTAACCAATTGCTTTAGTTATATTTTTCTCTTCCTCCTTCTCTTCTTGACATATGTTTGTGCTGCTTGTTGCTGCCCTTTCACAAACACTACTGTTTCTGCCACCTTTCCAGCAAATCTAAACTTGATGTAGAGTGTAGAGTGTAGATCTTACAGATGACCAGGGCTGTAGACCAGACTGGTGATCTTTATTTCCTTCTGTAATTTTTTTTCATACTGGGCAAAGATACAGGTATAGTGACATCCTCAAACAGGATGACCTGTGGTCCAGAAAAGCTATGCTGTGAATCTATGTGCCAGAGAGTCTGACAGACTCAGGTCACTCTTTGATGTGGGTAGTCCTCAGCTACATAACTCTCTCTATCATTACTTCACATCACTGCATTTTCACCCAAACAGGGTTACCGCAAAAGATCTCAACAGACCAAATTCACCAGAACTCTTCCTATGACTGAAGCTTTATAAGTTTGACTCTGAGGGTCACCAAGTTTCCCCAGAACAAAGTTTATGTTCACAGTTTACAAGAGCAGGAGTGACATGCCCCCTGACAAGTACCAGCAGCATTATTAGCTTGAACAGACATGCTGTCCAACCCAATTTTAGGCTCTGCAGAGCTGCCCATAACTTCAGTTCATGAAAGGTCATCTCTGTCATTTGTGATCACCACACACACACAAAAAAAAAAGATTAGCATCTCTGTTCCAGTTTTGCCAAGTAATATAGCTTTATACATTTGCTCTTTCCCCTAGAGTGATACAATAATCTTTGTTAGGGTCACCCAGAAATCTAGGGTAGCTAGATGGATATGTTATATAGAAATCATACCTCCACCTCTGTCCTGCACATTCACCTTTTCCATAAGGCTATATTCAGAGGGAAAAGTGAGGAATCAGTCTCAGTCTATAAACAATAGCAATACCATTCCTATTCAGTGACATGAAAATCTACATCAGTTATGTCAATCACCAGTAAGCAAGAATCACTCTCATTTTCCATTACAGCCTGTGATTAGAGAAGCTGTGGGACAGTTTCTTGTGATATTCTCTGGTCTCTTGGGATCTTTTCTTGGCTTTTTTTCAGCAGCTGCTGTTGCTGGCTCAAGACCACGTTTGAACAAGCATCCTTTGGTACATATGACATCCCACATCTACCTTTTGCATTACAGGGTATTTGGTTTTGCTCAAGAAAGTTTTTTAATTGGACCACCTCTATTGTGAGGCCCTGGTTAGGATTAGCATTCTAAATTACTCCTTACTAGGTGTAAGTACTTGCAGAAAAAGAAATTCACTCCAAGCTCTTCACTCTAAACTATTCTCAGACACCTACATATTTTTCTAAATATTCTATTCTTGTCTAATTTGTCCTGCCTGGCTTGATCCTGTAGATAGAAAGCACTGCACAGGTGACTACGTTTAGATTTGTCTAATTTGGCATTAGTGTGGACTGTTCCTCTGTATCTTTTTCTTTGGTTTTATCCCCTGAAGTCCCATCATTGTTTTATGTCTTCTCTGTATATTCTTTCCTTTCTCTACAAGCACTTTATTTTTGCATTGCCTTGTAAAGAAGAATCAATGAATATAAATATCTCACAGTGGATATTTTATTGTACCAAACTGATAGCCTTATCTGCTTACATGTTATCATTACAATTATTATGTTTGGATAGGACATCCTTTCTTTCAGCTTTTGAAATTCTCAAGAGCATTTTGGAGAACAAAGATGCCAGTGCAGGCTTGCATAGAATTAGAAAGGAAATGCTAAGGCTTTTGATCAAATCCCAGAGCAAAGGCAAACTTTGTACAGGCAGTAAAAATTGCACCATCCTGAGGAAACTGGAGGCAGTCTGGACTGGACATTATGCTGCCTCAGAGGTATGGATTGTCACATACACTCAAATGCTCTGGCACTTTTATTATACCTCTCTCTGTTCTGAAGAGAAATCTGGGACCTTCTTCCCACTCTGTTTCAGGTTGTCATCCAAAGGAAACCCAAAAGCTGTCCTTGAGCTTCAGCTGCAACATTAAGTGCTTTCATGTGGGGAGGAGATAGGCCAATTTAATGGCTAGGTGACAAAAGGTGAGTCAGAGTGGAAAAGACCTTCATCCTACCTGATGGTAGTTGTCTTTAAGGCTCCCCTACAAGCTTTTGGGAGCTTGTAGGAGTAGTTGGCTATCAGATCAGAGTAGTAGATTTGGAGTAGTCAGCTATCAGATCAGTGTAGGGGTGTATAAATCCGAACACTGAGTGTTTCTTCTCCCTACAGCCAGGAAAGATACTACATCTCTAAGATAAGGATTTTTACTTGGCTTGTTCATCTTTGATCTCTTGTTTTGTATGCTGCATTGTGACCTCAGTATGATCAGAAGCAATTCTGTCCTTCCTGTGTGACCTGGGGAATCTTCAGCATGGGGAAGGGCTGGTAGTATCTGCCTCTTAAGAGTAACATTGCCTTTGCAGAAAGCTGAGGCTTAACAACTTGCTCTGCCACGCTTGCAGAGCCTTGCTGTGAATGTAAACATGTAGCATGTTTCAGATCATAGTGTGTGGGGAAGTTCATCCTGCTTATCAAACTAAAAATCCTTCCTAGTTTATAAAAGACACAGCAACAAACAGGAAGAGTCAAACCAAAGCCTATATATAATGGATCTAAGAGATATCCTTCTGTCATGCTGAGACTTGATTACAGCGCAAGTGCTGTCAGGAGGGCCATATGTTCCATTCGCAGTGTGGCTTAGCCCTCCGTGGGCTCAGCAGGATTGGGCCATGGCTTGGCAATTTGTCCAAGGCACAACATGAATTGACTAGAATAAAGAGATTAGAGCCCTGATCCTCCAGTACCTTCCACCATATGCAGTAAGTGCAGAGTGGATGTGAATAGGTTCCATTTGATCTTAATAATGGTCACTTTGAGCTCATTTTGAAAAGGTGAAAATGACTACAGAAGCAATTAGTCATTGACCTTAATTTGTGTCTTGTATATCATTTGTGCTTGTGTGTTTTTTCAATGACTAGTGTAATTCTAACAGATACCTTTGAAAAAAGAAAAAGAAAAAGAAAAAAAAAAAAAAAACGGAGAGCAGAAGGAGAAGGATAGCAGGCTATACTATGTCCTTGACATCATTCAAACCCCAGACAACTGATCCCTGCCTGATCATTAAAATCAAGAACAGAAGTAGCTAATGGTTGCTTAAGGTAGGAATAACTAGCAACAACTTTTAAAAAAAGGTGGATTAGAAAACTCATGTGCTATCCATGTGCCAGAATCCTCCCTCACCTTATTTACCACCCCTTCTTCCCTCTTTCAGTCTGTAATGGCATTCTCTTGTGTGCTTCATAAATATGGCTTGTAGGCTCCTAAGTCAGTGGTGTGGTAAAATCTCATGCATGACTTCTGGCATGAGGATCGTGCCCGGATCCCCACTACTTTTAATGCAAATTAGTGACTCTGTTTATAAAGGTCAGAACTGCCAAATGGTAACAAAAATGCAACAGCAGGCAAGCTCTGTAGAGTTAAGGGTTTTCTCATGATTTTTTTTCACAGAGCCTGTAGAAAATAACCCTGTCTCTGTCGCAAAGAGCACAACATTATGACTTGAAACATAATTTTATGAGTCAGATGAAAAGTGGATAATATAGTAATGTACTTGCATCTAAAAGATGAGGGGAATAAAATGTCAATCTCCCTTTGATTTTTGCTCTCAAAGAAATTCAAAATAAGCATGGCCCCCTGAATCACAGGTATGACTCAGCATCTCACTGATTTTTTTCAGTAATTGGTACCACACTCATTTCTTCAAAAGGGTTCTGCAATTAGTGCAAACAGGACAAAAGGAAGAAAGTGAATATGGTATTATAATGTTAAACTGCATTTGTAATAAAGGGATGACTTAGTGCAAGCAGGTACAAAATTCTCTCTTATGTCATATGAAAGGACATTCAGTCTGTGGTTTCTTTTACACTGGACAGAGTTTGATATTACAGCTGCATTGGAGCTTTCTGATTTTTATTTATTTTATTTTATTTCTTTTTTTTTTTTTTTTTATAGAAGGAAAAGGCCAAAATTCCTTTTGCTTTTTGTTTTGACCCAAAAAATGAAATGTCATCACTCAAGATATTTTAAATGGCTGGCTTTAAAAAAAAAAAAAAACTTTTTTTTTTCCATTTTCTCTTAAATGGCCCATTTTTTTTTCTTTGACGTTGTCTTCTTCAGTTAACAGGATGCTTAAATACAGTTGCTAACCATATAAACTTGCCAGTTTATGCAAACAAGAGGAAAAGAACAGCAAGAAGAAAAGCTTCTTTTACGAAGTGGTTGGGATAGTCCGGAGATGACTGACTATGGTGTGTGTTCCACGTAATCGGAAGCAATTGGGGATTTAACATTTTGTTCTGTCTAGACAAGGACTGCTGATAGCTTTCCACTAGCTTTTCACTTCTTAGTTCCTTACCATGATCAGATTGTTTTGTTTTGCTGTCTTAAAACTCTTTTAAAGCTTGGTTTGATCCAAATTTGCAATTAGATAGTATCTGTAAAGAAAAAATCCTTAAGTCCAGGGAGGCATCTGCAAAGCAGAAGAGGGAGCCATGGGCTCAGAAGATGTGTCAAGCTTTCCTTGTTTTGCATGGTGGGGTGGTGAAGGCCTGTATACTGCAAGATCAGCCTCAGGACATGATTCATTCCACTGGATTTAGTGCTGGCAGAACTGGAGCTTCAGTGCTTAGCAGAGTGAAAAGCACAGTTACAGTGTGCAATGCCTTGGATGGTTTGTCTTTTTAGCTGCTCAAAAACTCTCTGAAGTAAGAATGAAATGGCAGAAAATTTATGTCCTCTGCAGTGTACATAGACTGGACTTCCACTCTCTTTCTGCTGCATCAATTTGTGCATCTTGTGTGCACCAAGAAATACCAACCTCTGATGACCTGTTTGCGAGTAATTCACAAACGGAAGGGAAATTCATCACATACAATCCTATGTACTCTAATTTGTTTACCTCTAACATTAACTATTTGAACACTGTCCTTCCCACTGACTGTTCTGTTATGCCCCATGCTAGCTCAGCTTCTCCCTTCTAATCCTCGTGAGAGCTCTGCAGTATATTTGAAATAAACCCTTTGGCCTCTAATTTCCTTCGTTGCTGCCTCCTGCAAGTATGCTTCAGTGATTTTCAAAAGTGTTCTGGGAAAGAGCTACTTTGGAGTCCGATTTCGTTTCTATTTAGTGTGCAGAAATGACAAGCAAGCCACAACAGTGCCCCTCCGCTTTGGAAAAGAGCCAGGTTCAAAGACCATGGAATCTTTTATAAAGCTCTGTTACCAGAAGAGGTTTCAATCCTATGCCATTCAAGCCCATTAGATGTGTGCTCAAACACATTCTTTCCCCATCCCTAGCACAGTGGGGTACAAGGTGAGACAGATCAGGTTCAGCAGAGGGGTATTACCGCTGCATTCTCAAATTAGAGTGAAATTGGTTTGGTCTATTCTTTCATTGTGCTCCTATGGAGAAAGCTTGTCCTCAGTAAATGTTTTTTAATCAAGTGTTTCGAGTGAAGCCTTGAAGTACTGGAAGTGAAACTTAAAAAAGCCTGTCTTCTTTGTTCAAGTTTGATAAAGATACAGATTTTAAATGGAACTCACAAACAAAAAAGTAGTATCAGAATATGGGAGCCATACATCTCAACAGCTACATAACGATGTACAGCTAACAACAATCTGTTACTACACTGAATATTGCCTTTCATCTGCTCTTTTCCTCTTCCTAAAATAGATCTCACACAATAACCTTCCTACTTTTGGATAAGGGGTTCGATAGGCAGTGGTATCCTTTCTCTTGTCAGACATGAGGTTATTACTGAATAATGATGATAATTAAATCTAACTGATGTGACTAGTAAAATAAATTCACATCAGTGGTGAAGGACAAATCTCAATACATTAGGTTGGGTTTGGATAAGCAAGCAAGAGATTGATTATCCAAACTTTATCCAAAGACCACATGCTAAAACAGGAACAGCAACAATTCAGATGAAAATTTTACAATAGCAGCCTCTTCCTGGTAAGCACTTTCCTGCAAATGGAGAAAGAACTGCCTTAGTTTATAACTGAAGGTAATATAACCACAGATGAAAACAGGCTGATATACGATGCCTTTCCAGCACTTGTCACACTATATTCACAAATATTGTCACTTTTTGAACATTGTTGAATAGTTTTCAATGATGTAGGGGTAGTTCTAGCTTTCCATTTGGACTACTGAATATAAATAAGATTTGTTCTGAAATTTTAAGAATATATGTAAAAGAAGTATTTGTATTATATTTTATATTCAATTTTATTAAAGAATATACATTTATTTTGTAATGTATTGTCATATATGTATTACATATATACAGAAATACTTATAATCTTTTTGTTACAGTCTATTTTAACATGATTGATGGAAGGTTGAGTCTGTTTGGTATGCTATTTCACTGTCTGTAACCATACCTTTCAGGCTATTTTTCCAATACTTTCAATTTGTAGCTAAAAAACTATCTTTCCTATCAAATTCAGATTTCAAAGATCTCTACAACTCCAGGTGCTGCTTATAAACACTGATCTCATAAAAAGTAAATACACTACCTTCTCACCTCTATCTGTATGACAGCCCCATTTGCTTCTTTCTCAATATAAATGGAAGCCCATGTATCACTTCAGTCATATTAGTCCATTGTCTCTCAGCTAAACATTCTTCCCCTTTACACATTTGAATATATTTCTCTTTAAGACCTATCTTTGCAAAAAGCTGTTCAAGAAATCAGCCATTTTTCTGAAAACCAAGTGAAGAGACAAATACGAAAATTTAGAACTCATCTTAAACAGGTAAAATAATAAGGTGAATGTGTTTATCTCTAATTAAGACTGCAGTTATTCATCTGTGTTCTTCTCCCCTAATTTAGTACTGACAAAGTCTCTGACACCCTCTGACAACCTAGTGGTACTAGTGTAGCCCTGATCTGAGCCCTGATGAGAGCATACAGCTCATCAGTCAATGGAGCAGCAAAGATTCATTTCCATTCTTGCACTTACAGTGCATATTGTACCTAATTCTTTTTTTGGTGTCTTTGTGTACTTAGTATAATAAATAATGAGTTGCTGAATGAAGCAGTTTTGGAATAAAAGAATCAGATGCCTTACTGTAAAATGTATTAATTTATTTCACACAAAATCAAACACAGCAATTAATAAGAAATAAATTAATTAACCAAAGTATTTACCATGAATAGTTCACCTTGTTCGAAACTTTGTTTAAAGGAAACTCCCAGCCTGTCTGATTAGACAGCTCAAAAACCTGTCTGATTAGAAAGTCTGGGATTTAGACTTTAGATTTGATTCTCAGAGTATATTATTGTGCTCAAATGTAGTAAACAATGTCAGTTTTACATTATCCCAAACATATCATGATAATGGGGGTTGGATATAACCACAGTTATCTTCCATTTTTGTCTAAAATTCCCATGAAGAGGAAAACCAAGAAGAATTCCTTAAAAAAGAAAAAATAACATACTGAAGAAATCCCTTCAATTGCTTTTAAAGAAAGCTTTCACACTGAGTGCATTAAGGAAAAAAAAAAAAAAACATATAAAAAGCAATTTCCTTAGATAGCAACATTCTTTATTCCCATTGCTATTATTAAAGATGCTAGTGTTTGAATAGCTTTCTCCTTCGCAAATCATTTTTTTCTTTAGCTGAGAGAAATCATAAACCTGTGTTTATGATATCTCATGCTGTTTCTCCAAAAATAATTGTAGCGCCACCAGTGCAGAAAAGGTCATGAAGTTTTAATATGTTAAATGCTCATTCTGACTTTAAAATCTGTATTTTCAAATCAGGTGCACCATGGCTTCCAACTGTGTGCAATCAGAATAACATACCTACATGTCCTGAGTGCACAGACTGGAGTACGTGTGTTTCTGAACCCTTGAGGTGGACACAAAAAAATAAGGGTGTCAAATTTAAAGGGACTGGTTATGACCAGTGAAGAAGAGCAGTTCTAAGATGCTAGGTATATATCAACTATATCAGCTTCTATTCAAAGCTCAACATGAGCTGGCAATGTACACTTGCATCCCAGAAAGCCAACCATATCATGGACTGCCTCAAAAGAAGCTTGGCCAGCAGAGCAAGGATACTCCCCTTTTTACTCTGCTCTCATCAGACCCCACCTGGAGCACTGCATTCAGCTCTGGAGCTCCCAGCACAAAAAGGACATGGACCTATTATAATGAGGCCAGAGGAGGGCTATGAAGACTCTCAGAGGGCTGGAACACCTTTCTTATGAAGACAGCCTGAGAGAGTTGGGGTTGTACATCCTGGAAAATAGAAGGTTCCAGGGAGACCTCATAGCGGCCTTCTAGTAAGTGAAGGGGACCTACAGGAAAGCTGGGGAGGGACTCTTTGTCAGTGTAGGTAGGAGGAGTAATAATAGTTTTGAACAAAAAAAAAAAAAAAAAAAAAAAAAAAAAAGGTTAGATTTAGATTAGATATAAGTAAGGAATTTTTTACTCAGAGGGTCACCACCTCTGGTCACAGGCTGCCCAGAGAAACTGTGGATGCCCCATCCCTAGAGGTGTTCAAGGCCAGGTTGGGTGGGGCTTTGAGCAACCTGGTCTTGTGGAAGGTGTCCCTGCCTATGGCAGGAGGGTTGGAACTAGGTGATCCTTAAGGTCCCTTCCAACCCAAACTATTCTACAATTCTATGATTTTATTGAATGAAACAGAAACTGAAGATTAAAAATATCCCAAATTTCCCACAGGTAGGTGTTTATTTGCTCTCCAGTTTAACAGTGTCTTTTTCAAAAGTGACACATTTTGAGAATGAGAAACTTTTTGCTGAAAGTAATATGATGGTACAGTCATCCATTTTTCAGCAGGAAAAACAAAACAAAATGAAAAAAAAAAATCATATCTAAGCCTAGTGTTATTATTTAAGATCCCCAGTTTACAGTCAGAAGCTGCTGTTTCCTATTATGTAAACTAAGTGAGGCTACCAAGAAGGACTGCAAGTAAGAACATTTATTTTTAATGGAAAGCAAAATTAACTAAGTAAATGATGGAATATAGCTGTGTGTTTTCTTCTTTGGGAAGACAGGCATTATTTTTACATTCTCCTTAGTGTAATGACATTTTTTTTAAAGCATGGAACAGTTTCTATGGTAATTTTCTAATTTTACAAAAGTGAGTGGAATAGCTCTTTGAAAATGTATAGAGAAATATGACTTAGGAAAAATATTATTGTCAACAATTTTCAGTGGGAGAGATATGTAATGAGAAAAATGAGGAAAGAACAAATTCAAACAAAGCAATTTTTGTTTTGTTTTGTTTTGTTTTGTTGTTTTTGCCTAGCAAATTCAAACCTACACTTTAATTTACTTGAAATACTGTTTATTCTCATGACATACTATATCAATTAGTTGAATCCAGAAAATAAAGGGCAAGAAGTCCCGTTCTGAAGAGTTCCACACGGGCTCTGGAGTAATTGAAATCTCAATGTGAGGCTGAACAGGGAAAACGGTGCATTAAAAAATAGCTTATTAATTAACCTAGTGCCATAATTACCAGTATATCCAGTTTAGGGGAAAATCTAATGTTATATCCAACCACCTCCCCATATTTTCAATGACCTTCAGTGACATTCAGGGCTGCCTAGTGGCACCCCAGTCACCACACTGAAGGTGAAACAGACTTTTTTATCCCTCTGACCCCACAACTGTCCCTCCAGTATGGCCCCTCAGTAGAGAGCAAGCATGATGAGACCTGTATGGCAGTCCTGTAGTGGAAGGTAACAGCTCCACATTTTAGAAGAACATAGTAACAATGTTTGTCTCTCAAAGCTCTCTCCACCTCATGACACACAAATGCAGATTATTGAAGAGTGTGGGAATGTGGGGAACATGAATCTGAATCCCCTGGTGTTATGAAGAGTCCTGTCTCATCTGCTTCATGTTGGAAAGATGTCTTTGAGCAGGACAATGAATGAAAATGAATTATGTAGTCAAGCCAAAATTAGGGAAATATATCTTTGACACAGCTTTGACACAAAGGATCAAATGGCAGCAGATAGTTTGCTTGTTTTGATTTTTGCTGTCTTTTGTGTGAAAGAGAATACATATATATATTAGGAAATAAATGGAAAATCTGGTTTTATTGAGAACTTAATTTTATATACTTTTATTTGAAACACACCCACCTGCAACAACAAGATTTTTTTCCTTCATTGAACAGTTTTTCACATTTCTGGAAAGAGGAAAATTTTAGAAGCAAGAAGTGATGACTAATTTAGATCTAGTGTGATCAGCCAGCAGAAACAAGTAAGCCTTGTGGAGAAAAAAAAAAAAAATATGTGGGAAAAAAAAAAAAAAAAGAAAACAACTCAAAATAATTATTGCCTTTCTTATGCCTTTACTTAACTAAACTTCACAGATTAACCTACATCTGTTTTTCAAATTCTGTGATTTTTTTTTCAAAAAAAAAAAAAGAAGAAAAAAGACAATGATTTAAGATGCACATATATGAGAGTTGGGGTAGGCCTATCTTCTCCCATCTCTTCCATTAATTTGTTTAACATCTTTCATCTTCCTTGCCTTTTTTTTTTTTTTCTTAATATCTAGGGTAGTGTTTGGATAACCCTGTTTAATCCTTAAACCAGTTAAATTTATTCAGATTCAGAAAATAATAAAAACAATAACAATAATAATAATAATATAGGAATTAGGAATAGTAAATAGGAATAATAAATAGAAACAGTAAAAGTTTATAGTCTTTCATCTGTTATATCATTCTTTCCCTGTGATATTAGTTTTCAATCTCTCTCTTGAATTTCAAATTTTCATTCTTCTCTCTTTTATAAAATGCTCTCTGGAAAGTCATCTAGAAACTAAACTGGTATCGTCAGAGAAGCTCAGTGTTGAACTGTCTCAGCTCTCAGCAAGGTGAGTGTGAGTTTTACCATTGGTGAACAGGGTGGTCATAACCCCCTAGCTCTTTTTATAGGCAGAATAAGCCAGTTTATGTAAAAACACAACTACAATATTTCAGATCTTCATTGTTACTTGTCTTTTGAAAATTTCCACCTCTGTAACAATAACACTTTAAAACATGAAGGTTAACTTTTATGTTCCCGATTTTGTAAAATGTTTTTTTGTTTGTTTGGTTGGTTGGTTGGTTTTTGCTTGTTTGTTTGTTTGTTTGTTTGTTTTAAGTAAATACAAATAGTGAGCTGAGAACAACAACAAAGTAACAGGTAATAGTCATGCTGAAAAAAGCCCCCATGAGATTAGTATGAGATTAAGTGAGACCTAACTGGTATATTTTGCTCCTGTTAGATTCAATTCTGACCAGTCATGATGAATTATTGTTGGAAAATGTAGGAAACATCAGGATTAACTAGGCAAAATTCAAGACGCAACATTCACTTGTTTTACTAAAATAGAATAAACATTTTCAAGAAGCTCATCAGGTTTTTGTTATTCATTCTTACTTATGACTTGTGCAAGTACCAGATGCTTATGGAAAGGATACAAAAACCATAGGGGGGAATAATAATAATAATAAAATAAGTCAAATCACTTAAGTGTGAATATCTATATTTTGGAAATGTTCTTAGCTGACTGAGCTTGACCAATAAAATGTACATGAGTTGATGGGGGAGATCTCCCAGATACTTATGTCAATTTTCTAATTCATAAATATTTTTAAGGTTTTATTTCTTGTTTAAACATTTTTAGAAACAATGGACTTAGCTGGAGTGCTGTGTATGTATATACATATTCACAGTTTAGTGTGAGGAAAACCCTTATCATGCAATCTATTCATCTAGCACAAAGATGAGAAAAATGTACCAGTCTTCTAGTTTTGAGCAGTGAATATACATATTCACACATGTATTTAAATTAGGCAGAAAGGTCAGAAACTGGCTGCAAAGGTCAGGCAAATAATTCTTCTACAAAGAGAAGTGGATCAGGAGAAGAAATAGATTTTCTGACAAAGGAACCTTTCAAGTACACAGGAAAATCTCGATTTCTCTTTTTTTCTTCTTCATTTGCAAACCAAAAATCCCTCTGTCTCCCCCAGAAGGCTTTGTTTTGGTTTTGCTGCTTTTAACTTTAGTCTGAATTAAACAGAAAAGAAAGAAAGAAAAATCAAATTCAAAAATTCCATTTAAAATTTCAAAACAGAACATAAAATTAAACATGAGACTTTCTAATTTTTTTTCAAAAGCTATTTGAAATGTCTTTTTAATACATCTTTTTTAAAACTTACTGTTCTAAGATATCAGCTTTCTGGGGTGAAAGTAAAAAGTAGGCTTTTAGAAAATTCCAGTGGAATACCTCTGATGAACCAGTTCTTCCTCTCAGCTGGACTGTGTCAGGAACCTATACCAACTGCTTTTCATAGTTCTTTTAGCCTGTCTATTGTTGTAGGAAGAGGACATTGCTACAGTGTAATTGGGTATGAGGACCATCATTGCATGAATATAAGTAGATATATTTTAGTTAGCACTGTAATCGCTGTAAGTATTTCCAAGATGAGGGCTATAGATTAAGTAGCTATATATGGTTCACTAATGCTCCACCTCTATCTTCCACAAGGAAACATCATTCATATGAAATAATCTTGCCCTTTTTGTATGAGTGTGTAATATGACCAGGTAGGTGGAACATTTGATTGCAGATGCAGTGCATTTTCAGCAAAAAAGCTCTTATAATTTCAAAAACTTAAAACACTTAACTGATTCCTGCCAAATGAAATTACTTTAATGGTAAGGTGGAGTTGACATTGGTAGATGACTGTAAAGCTGATCTTGAAACACTGGTGAAATCACCAACATTTTAAATCCCTGTTGTGTATTGATTTTCAGGACACTTTTATTAATCATTAATACTAATGTTTTTTATTGATCAGGAGGCTTCTGTGTGTATGGGCCACTCTGTGCATCACTTCTTTCTCAGAGTCGCACAACAAAAGACCCCCAGGGCTTCAGAAGGTGGATGTCGTTTGAAAATTAGATAGTAAGTGATTAAGTTTCAGCACTTAGCAGCTGAAAATCTATATATGGTACAAATCTTTACATTATTGCAATAATCAATATTCTGGGAGATAAAAAGATAGGAGATGACAGAAAAGGGGAAGAGGAAAGAACACAGAAGGAAATGTACTCCATTTAGGAATATATGTCCATTCTTTTGTCCTTACAAATTACATTGCACTACTCATTTTAGGTTGTAACTGCCTAACCCAGTTCATAGACAATGAGTTCGTAGACAGCTCCAGGTTAAAAACAACTCCCATCAAAATAATAAAAACAAACAAAAAATGCAAAACTAGTTAGGGCTCTTCTTGCCCAAGTTATTCAATTGTTTAATATCTGTACAGATGTTTGAATCAGTCTGGGAGACTTGCAAATACAATTTAAAAAAAAAAAAAAACTTATTTTTTGTCCACAGATATTAAAGTGAAAGAATGAATTAAGATCTCATATATGTAAAACAATGAAATTAGGTTCTGAACAATCCTCTTGATGCTTTATCATTTTAAGGATATGGAGGAATGCATCTAGTACTTAGATCTCTGGGGGGTGGAAGGGGAAAACTTCACTTCTTCACTTTTTGAGATGTTATGGGGAAATATCAGCCTCCATGCTGTGTGATTTCTCTGATGAGGAATTCCAGAAATATGGAGAGAGGAGGAATCCTGGTGCTCTCCTGATGGGAAAGAATGAGAACCTCAGCCCAACACAGTGTACACGTACTAGTCAGTTCAGATGCAGTAACAGAGCTTAGATGCATATCTCCTCAAATTCAGCCCAGATTTTCTGACATCTGTGATATTTTTGCACTAATCAAAGAATAGGGAAGGAAATATTATCCATTTCTTGCTGTTTCCAAGAAACATTTTGTCACAATGGACTAGAATTTTGCTGGCTTTTAGGTAGGCCAGGCAAAGAGAAAACTGGGGAAAAAGTCTTTATGCCCTGCTGACTAAAGAACATGTCTATGTAAGCAAAGCATAATGACCACAGTTATTTAAGCAGCCAGAGTCCTGTAAGTGCTTCAGAGACTAAGTAAAGCCAATACTTGCAAATTAACTTAGACCAACTCCTATAAATCAGTCTCTGTTACTTTGCAATACCTGAAAATATATTATTTTATCCAATAAACTAGAATTTTAAACGATTAATAAATGTCTCTCTGGGTCACAGCAGTACAAAGTAATGAAAAAAAAATTGTTAAAAAAAAATCAATAGAGATGTGTATACCACCCAAAATAAGAGACAATTTAAGCAGTGACAGAACGGAACAAGATTGTGTGTTCTTTGCAGTTTTATACTGGCACAGAATAGGTGCCTAAAAACCCTTTTGTTGTTGTTATTTTAACTCTTACTATTTCTTTATAATTAAGTAGCTTTCTTCTAATTGAACACCATCCAGAAGATTAAAGGGACTATGTGATTTGGAAACACCTGAAGAACTTGATTTGGAGATATGAATTTTACCATTCACTACCAGGAGTGTTCACATGATAATACTATCTCCCTTCTGAACCCACAGCAAAAAGTCTTGATATTTCCCTGGATAATGACCACTAAAAGCAAAGCAAGACAAGGGAGATAGCTCCACTGACTTGGAATCTGAGGGGTTCAGCCATACTTTTCTCCAGATTGATGAATCACTTTCCTTTTACATATGATCACAGTCATCACCAGGAAATTACACAATCCCAAATAAAAACTAAATTTTTTAAAAAAAAAGTGCTTTTCCTAATTTATTCATTCAACTGTTTGTTTATTCAGATTTTTTTATTCTTATTATTTTTAGGTTTCAATTTTGCAACTGATCTTCCCTCTTATTACTGACCATGGATGAGTGAATTAAGGTTTTCCTCCTTCAAAACCACTCAGACGTTGTAGATTTAAATTTTAACATTATTTACATTGTGCTAAAAGGCAACTAATAAAAAGAAAACAGAAAGATAGAAAAAAAAAATCCTAAATTCTCTGAGTCAGGGGCTGTCTATTTAGAATACACATGTATTTATTCAAAAACCCAGTACAATGGAGTTTCGTTCCCATAACGGAGTCTCCTCTATGTTACTCTGATACTAATAATAAATTGTTATAAACACAGAAAGTAAAATTTTTATGTATCCAAGTGAGAAGGAAACTTTGACCCTGCTTTCAAAAGTACCTAATTGCCTTCAGATCCTGAATGTCATTTCCTTTCTTACATAAAATAACACTTTTGAAAATTTTACCTAAGATGTAAAAATGGTTCAGTAACTGAACCAATACTGAGATACAGTGAATAGAAAAGATGAAGGAAAGAGAAAAATCCAATTTAAATGGATAATACATGCACACACACACATAGATATTTACACACATACATGTATATATACACACATGGGCACACACGCCAATTGAATATACAACATTTACAGAAGTTTCTTTTTACCTAGAAATATTTTGTATTAGCTGAATCATCTTTCCAAGAAACAAGTAGGCTTATATTTTTGGGGAAAAAATTATACACACACACACACACACACACACACACACATATATATATATATACACTTTCTAGCATATTCTGGCTTTGTGAACCTTATGAACTCATAAACTAGTTTATGAGGCTTGCAAAACTTCAAACCACAAAAATGAGAATGCAGTCCAGAAAATGCAATTTATCCTAAATTGTTTATTTTCAAGCCTTCCCACTTCCCTTGCTGTCTTGCTTTTACTTTCTAAGCCCTGATAGCCGCATGTGATAGCCGCCACACAAATTACTAAGTCTATGCTGAGCCAATTCAAAACTGAGGTAGGGTAAAAGGGGTAAATCATACATATTATTCAAGGTGGTCCCAGATGGTTATGGGAGACCTACTAGATTTCTGCACTAAAATTTAATGCAAGTTTAAAAACTTGCTTTTCTCTTCCCTTTTCCTTTCACTTTTCCCTTCCTTTTTCCCTTCCCTTCCCTTCCCTTCCCTTCCCTTCCCTTCCCTTCCCTTCCCTTCCCTTCCCTTCCCTTCCCTTCCCTTCCCTTCCCTTCCCTTCCCTTCCCTTCCCTTCCCTTCCCTTCCCTTCCCTTCCCTTCCCTTCCCACTGCCTGGCATTGTTGGTATATTTTTTTCTTAATTTTATGATCAACAGAACCATTTCAACAATTCCTCTCAAGTGGAAAGTTCGTCCCAGTTACTGATGCCACTGTGACCTACAGAGCAGATCAGTAAAAAAGCACCTCCATAAAATAATCTCTGAGGAAGCAGTTTTATCTAGAGGGGTCTATCACAGCCAGTCATCTTCATCACACAGACCACAGGGACCTCATTAGGCCCTAAAATCTACTTTCAGAAGTTGTTCAACGTCCAGTATGGTCCTTTAAATCTCCCATCTCTGCTGAATCCTAAGTGCTCAAGAATCTGCTTCAGTCCCTGTGACAGTTAAATCTAGCTTTTTGACACTTGCTAACAGTAGTCACAGAAACTCTGCTATGACTGAATCCAGACAATTTTCACACTTAACTCTGTCTTCTCTCAGCTGCCAGATGCTGAGTAAACTGGCCATCAAAAAATGGTGTGGAGCCCAGCTACACACTTCAGCTGTTGCCCACTAACCTTCTTTTTGAACTGCCATCTACTAAATTGTTCCATATTATTTTGACATAAACTTAAGAGAATAAGACAGTTTAAAAAAACAAACAGTAGTTGGACAAGATCACAAACACCCTACAGCTTTACTTTTTTTTGATGAATACATCTTCCTATGAGTATGTTGTTCCAAATATTTTCCAAGTCTACAGGTGTCTATTTCATACATTGCTTGCACTGCTTGTATTAATTAACAGTCCTTTTTTATCCTCATGGAGAGCAAAAGGATTAATAGTTTATGAAAACTGCTTAGCCCTGCCATTCTCCAAGGCAGTGGCACTAAGCAGAGAAGCCGTTCTGGTCATGAAGCTCCATGGATATTTGATCATCTTCCCTAGCAATCCTCTCAGTCCAGTGCTTAACATAAACAACACATTCAAAAGAAAGGTTTAAAAATAACAGTCATAAGTAAGGACTGAATAGAAGAGATGCTCTGGCTGTCTTATAATAAAATTAGATTTCAAATAAAATATCACAGAATCACAGAATTTCTAGGTTGGAAGAGACCTCAAGATCATCAAGTTCAACCTCTGACCTAACACTAACAGTCCTCCACTAAATCATATCCCTAAGCTCTACATCTAAATGTCTTTTAAAGACTACCAGGGATGGTGACTCCACCACTTCCCTGGGCAGCCCATTCCAATGCCTAACAACCCTTTCGGTAAAGAAGTTCTTCCTAACATCTAACCTAAAAATCCCCTGGCACAACTTTAGCCTGTTCCCCCTCATCCTGTCACCAGGCACGTGGGAGAACAGAACAACCCCCACCTCACTACAGCCTCTTTAACGGTACCCTACAGAGAGCGATAAGGTCACCCCTGAGCCTCCTCTTCTCCAGGCTGAACAAGCCCAGCTCCCTCAGCCGCTCCTTGTAAGACTTGTTCTCCAGGCCCCTCACCAGCTTCGTCGCCCTTCTCTGGACTTGCTCAAGCATCTCAATGTCCTTCTTGTAGCAAGGGGCCCAAAACTGAACACAGTACTCAAGGTACAGCCTCACCAGAGCCGAGTACAGGGGGACAATCACTTCCCTAGCCCTGCTGGCCACACTGTTTCTTATGTAAGCCAGGATGCCGTTGGCCTTCTTGGCCACCTGAGCATACTGCTGACTCATATTCAGCCATCTAACAACCAATACTCCCAGGTCCCTCTCCACCAGGCAGCTCTCCAACCACTCATCTCCCAGCCTGTAGCTCTGCTTGGGGTTATGGTGCCCCAAGTGCAGGACCCAGCACTTGGCCTTGAACTTCATACAGTTGGCCTCAGCCCATCGGTCCAGCCTATCCAGATCCTCCTGCAGAGCCTTCCTACCCTTGAGCAGACAAACACACACACCTAACTTGGTGTCATCTGTGAACTTACTGAGGGTGCACTCGATTCCCTCATCCAGATAATCAATAAAGATATTAAAGAGGACTGGCCCCAGCACCGAGCCCTGGGGAATGCCACTAGTGACTGGCCTCCAACTGGATATGACTCCATTCACCACGACTCCTTGGGCCTGGCTATCTAGCCAGTTTTTAACCCAACAAAGTGTACACCAGTCCAAGCCACAAGCAAACAGTTTCTTGAGGAGAATGCTGTGGGAACCAGTGTCAAAAACCTTGCTGAAGTCAAGGTAGACCACATCCACAGCCTTTCCCTCTTCCACCAAGCGCATCACTTTGTCACAGAAGAAGATCAGGTTTGTCAAGCAGGACCTGCCTTTCATAAACCCATGCTGACTGGGCGTGATAGCCTGCTTGCCCTGCAAGTGCCGCGTGATGACACTCAAGATAATCTGCTTCATGAGCTTCCCTGGCACTGAGGTCAAACTGAAAGTCCTGTAGTTCCCCGGGTCTGCCCTCCGGCCCTTCTTGTAGATGGGCATCACATTTGCTAGCCGCCAGTTGACTGGAACCTCCCCCGATAGCCAGGACTGCTGATAAATGATGGTAAGCGGCTTGGCCAGCTCCTCTGCCAGTTCTCTCAGTACCCTCTGGTGGATCCCATCTGGCCCCATCGACTTGTGCACATCCAAGTGCTGTAGCAGGTTGCCAACCATTTCTTCGTCGATAGTGAGGGCCACATTCTGCTCCCCATCCTCCTCCGCCAGCTCAGGGTACTGGGTATCCAAAGAACAACCCATATTGCTGCTAAAGACTGAGGCAAAGAAGGCATTATGCACCTTCACCTTTTCCTCATCTTTTGTAACAAGGTTTCCCCCCGCATTCTGTAAAGGATGGAGATTTTCCTTAGTCCTCTGTTTTGCATTGATGTTTCCATGTTCTTTCAGCTGGGGCCATCAAATCCAGCTGGGTCCTCATTGCCAGGTATGGGGGCTCATCCTAGTTATGTGAAGAAAGTGAGTATAGGTAATTGCCAATTATTGGCTCTTCTGAACCAAAATAAAGTTTTAATGTTAACCTTTAGCATGTCACTTGCATGATGTACTCAGGGACTACAAGGTTGTCTGCTGTCATTATTGACTTCAATTTACAATATACTTATTTCACCATCCCATTCTATCTTTAATTCAGTCATAAGAAGCCATGCATTGTAAAATTATTATTATTTATGTACACCACACTACTACTGCCTATGCCCTTAATCGAGGATATATTGTACTATGTAGTATACAGACATATAACAAAGGAAACAGTCCCTGCCCCAGGCAGTTGCAGTCTGTGTGGCAAATACAGCAGGTAAACACAACTGAAAAATAGCAGAGGGATGGATAAGTGAAAAATAAAAAGCATAAAATTTATCAGAAAACAAATTCCCCAACTTTCTACCAAGGTTTTATATTTCTCTTGTCTCCAAATTCAGAATCCAGCAGATGATTTTGAAGCTTTTTTGGTAAGAAACTTAATACTTTATACTTGCATGCAGATAAATTTCATGAATAAAAATATGATATTTTTGGATATGCTTAGAAACCATATGTATATGCATTACATAAAAAGTTAAAAATTAGTTAGAAATACTATTGGCAATCATAAAGCTTTGCATGTATATGGCATGCATCTAATCATAAGCTCATGCTTCTGTTTTTCCTGTGCATCTCAGTTCATTGCATGTATACAGCTAATACATATTAATATACTTCAACATCATTATCCTATTTTATACTTGCAAGAATGGGAAAGAGGATAGACAAAAGACTGAATAAATGGATTACAAGAAGTATCCTAGAGAGCAACAGGCAGAATTGAAATGAGTGACAGAGTGACAGTCTTGAATCACCGTCCATATATGCACTCACTAGAAAGTACTCCTCAATTTTCATCATACCTGTTGTTTATGGTGTACATTATATTGACTCAGTTACATTGATTCCATTGAGAGATTTTGTTTTCTAATTGATGGGTGACATTAACCAAACAAATGCAGTCTGATATTCAGGTCTAACAATCATAGAAGTACCAGCAGCAAAGTGAGTCAGTGAAAAAATCAACTGCCATATTGTAAAAGGCACAGGAAAATAAAACAGATTTGATGAATTGAATTCATTGAGTTGCCTCTTCTAATTGGGCTGTGCCTATCTGAGGTGCAAACAAGGCTGTGGTCTATGCACATGAAATGCTTTGGCTACTCACCACCATCTCCATGTCTCCATATCTAGCTACTACTATTGTTCTCTCTCCCTTCTTTACAAGAGATGTCATTTAGAAGATCAACACCAACTCTATGTGTTTGATTAAATACTTGCATTTAACATCCTGTTTGTTTGTTTGTTTGTTTGTTTTTTACAGAGGGAGAAATGTATATATATATATCCAAAACTGCAATGAGAGTAAATTGAAGACAAGCTGACATCTGATCTACTTCTGTACTCTAGAGAGACTCAGGCAGAGAAAACATCTGCTTCCAGACATTGCTGCTTCTGCAGACTGACTTCTGTAAAGAGACCATTTGTACGGAGGGTAACCGAGGAATGACTTAGCATACACCTATTCTACAATATAAAATAAGTCTGGGGCACGGTCTGAAGCATGATACAGTACACCATGCCATGATTTTTGTATTCTTTTATCACAGTTCCTAGTGCAGCTTTGGTAGATTCCAGACAATGCCTAGATTGTTTGGGGGGAAGGGGACTCCTGTCAGGAGTTATTCCAACCAGGCAGCTTGAAACCTGCCATTCTGTCTTCTGAATGAGGCACATGCACACTATGTGGAAACAAGCCAGGGCATACCATTTGTCCCCAGGAGCAAATAATAATCACTGATTCATTTTATTTACTGCTTAGATACAGCCTTTTGAAGTACAGGACATTTCCCCCTCATGAGGGTGCTGAGGCACTGGAACAGGCTGTCCAGAGAAGATGTGGATGCCCCATCCCTGGAAGTACTCAAGGCCAGGCTGGATGGGGTTTGGGCAACCTGGTCTGGTGGGAGGTCTCCCTGCTCATGGCAGAGGAGCTGGAACTTGGTATTCTTTAAGGTCCCTTCCAACCCAAGCCTCTATGAGGATATTCTTGTGAAATCTACATTCACATCTCTTCATCGTGACTTCCCCTAAAGACTCTTCTTTTACTGAAGAAAGACTACATATTACAAAATACATTTCAAGATGAAGACCTGGAAAAGATCGTTGCCTAATGTGTTGTGTGATCTGGACTGAATAACTAAATGGATTCCATTTTTCTTGTACGGATAACTAAATATTGTGGCTATAATGCTACATGGGCCTTGACTATGAACTCTATATACAGTAGTCCAGAGGAGAGAGGCAGAAATCAGACTGAAGATGCTGAATTAAAAGGGATTCACAGACAGATGGACATGAGTGAAGTGAAATTGCATTAAGTGATCAGGAACAGTTATTAGGACTGGCATGAGAGATGAGGATATAAGGCAGGACATACTGTTACTGTTGCTCAAAGTCTACAATGAGAGTAATAAAGAGTGCATGGTAATGTTCCTGAGAACTGGAACTCATTCCTCTATAGTACTGAGTTTCTAGAATCACTTCTGGTTTATTCTGATTGTCCAGCCAACCTGCATGTCAATGCAGTCAAATAGCAATTTTCAATAACTTTTTACAATTAGCCGGGACGAGGACTATTCACAATAGGCAATACAGGTGAGGTGAGCCTGTGCTGAAAGATAAAATATGCTGTTATATGTATGCAGGGTATCCTATGCCTATTGACATCACTGGAAGAGAATGGTCCAAGAGTTTTTAATACAACTGTGTCATCACAGTCCAGATGGCTGTGAGACCAGGACTTGATGCCTGTTTTCTATCTATATGGTAACCAGTTCCTAAGAACAACTCTGCATGACCTTGCAACCTAAGTCACAGCAGGATTTAACCAGTGGGTCAAATTTCAAAAAAACATTTAACATCTTTAGAAAGAGCTTTGTAAGTCTCAAGGGTTTACATGAGTTCAGCCATACAGTGGACAAATGTTGGAATGATAAATACAGCAAACACTATTAAGCACACAGGAACCACATCCAGCTCAGTAAACTCTCTCAGCTGAAAATGTTTTTTATGTTAGGAAAATATTAGATCACACATGTACTTACTTACATTTACACATGTACAGGTACTCTAAGATCTACTGATGGTCAATGTTGGTAAAAGAATGCTGGAGTAGACCCAATATGGTCATTGTATTGTGTTGTAAGGTGTGTACATATATGTGTAAACAAAGACATAGGCAGACACACACCTACACACACACATAAAAATAAGTGTTTTAAAGAGGTTTTGAAGGTCATAAATGCATTAGCTTTTTCTTGGAAGGTCAACAACTAATAGCTGAATTTTTAGGAATTTTCATCCAAACTTCAAATTAGGTCAATGACTGCAAAGTAACAGTCTCAGAAAACTGTCTTTATTCTTGAACTATTCTTGGCCATAAGAAAGGTGTAAACCAATACATTCATATTATATGCTTTTTTTGTCCCTGTCCCCTGCTGAGTAAATGATAGTTAAACACACTTGCATACAGTGTCTGAAAAGAAAATGAGCATTTTTTTGCTGGTTAATTTGAAGTGTAGGTGTCTGATTAATTTTAATACAGTTATTCCCTAAGAAACTAGTTTATTAGGAGAGGCTGTAAATGCTGTTCTTCCCTTGTTGTTGTCTTTTATACATTTTCAGATATTTTTATTGAGATCTGTTGGTCTTTTTCAGAAAAGGAATAAAGAACTCTTTATCACCAAATCTATGTCCTCTGGGGTCTGTACCTCAGAGGCACTTCATGAACTTAATCAAAAAAAAAAAATGTACACTGTTGAAGTGAGGAAAAAATGGAGAAACAAAGTACTGATAATAAATTACATTGAAAGGGGTATAAATCATTTTTATCTGTCTGCCTATATTTAATATTTCTACATTTCAACACAAAGGCTGCATTTAATTTTTTGTGGAACAGGCCTTATAACTGGAATCTTGTGCAGCAGCTGAGGATACTCAGTGGGAAAATGCCTTTTCTTTCTTGCGTAGCAAGAAAGCATTCTGCCTTAGTTAAATCTAAATGTCAGTGATCATGACTGATCCTGCCCAGACTTTCTGTCATCCCTGCTAACTGTGAACAGAGGGGGTCAGTATTTGGCACCTGAATTAGCAGATCTGGCCAGCAACACTTTGTGAGGATGTCAGGCTCTCTTTAACTGATTGTTCATGCTGCCCCATAAGGTCTGTGTGCAGGAAGGTAACAGGAGCTCAAGCAGCCCTGGAATTCTCAGATTCTAGCCACAAGTTTCATAAAATGCCAAGATTTTGTTCTCCAGTGACCCCTTTGACTGTTCTGGAGTCTTTTCTTTCCTCTTTTCTTTTTTTTTTTTTTTTTCTCTCCCCCCCTCCCTCCCCACCTTTCCCCCCCCCCCCCCCCCCCAAAGAACTAGAGATATCCTTTGATTGTTCTTCTAAAAACCAAGGCACTTCTTTGTCTGCCGTTCCGAGGAGAGGGCTCTTTTACACGGTATTCATCCCCAAGCTGGGACTGCCAATTATAGCTCTACCTGGGCTCAGGAATAAAAGATGTCAGACTGCAGCCTTTGTCCTTTTCTGACTGCTTTATACTGCTATTACATTGATTGCTCTTTGTTTCCCTGCAAACGGGGTCTTACAATTGCAGTCCACTTCCTCCCCTCTCTCTACCAGACTCTCTACTCCTTGTTCCAAGCTGTTTTTCTTCCCTTTTCTTCCTTTTTGTCTTTATTTATTTTTATGTTATTACTATTAATATCTGGAAGATGTCGAGTTTTGATGAGAATCACTCACCTCATTCTGAACTACATCTTTATTAGATTTCAAACCACACTTAGAGACAAACAAAGGTAAGTCAGCAATGAGATCAGCATGGACACTGTTTTTATCCAGGAATAATTCAGCATCCTACTTCTCATTTACAGTTTGTGATTATAATTGCTTTTAATATGATATTTCTGTTCAGTTTAGAGACCTGATGTGGATTCTTCTGAATCAGAAGTGGATCCCTGTCTCTTTGTGGTCTATTCGCATCTGCCCAGAGAGCAGAGCAGGAAAGCTACAGCCAACAATGTCAATACAACCCTATAAAGATTAATAGGGTACCTGAAAAGCAACAAGGACTTGAGTGATTTCAAGGATTCCAAAGATGCAAGAAATCAATTTCAGTGAAAATGTCCTTGCTAATTTAGTACCTGATAGTATTTGACACCTCTGTACTCTAGTAAGAACACTGAGCAATATAAGGATGAGATTTCTGTACGTGCCTTTTGCAATCAGGATTGCAAATGAAAATTAATGCTAGCTAAATCCATATGGATAGAAAGATAAAGAATACCCTTCTAATACCTATCTATTCAAAATGAATGTTAGCTCTATTATTATCTTTACATCTAGTGAAAAGAAATAAATCAGTAATGGAAAATAAATTACAGAGACTGGCTAAATAAGAGTGGAATACTATCTTAGCTGTTAAATCTTGCATATTGTAATAGAACTGCTGCCGCATCTCCTTAGTTCTGAAGTACCATGTGAGGCTGCTGGGGAAAAAAAAAGACCATAACTCCCGACATAAGACAATTTGGATGCCAGTACTCTTGATCTTGTCATTGTTTCTTTGCACATTAACAAAGACATCAGCTCATGCTAGAACCTCCAAATAGGATAAAAGCAATCCATAAAATAAAATCTCTCCTCTGATGATGTCGTAGGTATTAAAATTCTGTTTATAGTGAAGATTTTTATATGTCCTAATTACATACTGGAACTAACTATTGTCAGTTCTGCCATGCTGAAAGAGCCTTAATGATGACATTATGGTTTGAATAGATTTTTTAAGCAGATCTAATGTAAAAAGAGATGTAATTAATCAAATCTTAAGTTTACTTGATCTAGGAATAGAAGTATACTATATCTTTCCCTAATACTTTTGCACCCTTTGTGATGCAAACAAGGTCTAGATTTATTAACTTTCAAAAATTAAACAGAAAATAAAACTTTCAACATTTTGGAGGGCTCCATGAGGGACAAAATAATTAATATCAGACACATTTCTTCTGAAATCAATAGAATGTTATACGCTTATTATTAGTTCTAGGAAACACTTATATTTCATTAGCACTAGTAAGGTCATTACCCAGGTTATGTTTCTAGTGTACCAAATAATTTGAAGATTTGCAGGGAATAACAGCCACTGCATGTAAGAGCATTGCTGAAAATGTAGGACAGGTTGAAAATGGAAGCAAGCAAATGAGGATGGATAAAAGAAGAGTGATCTGATATACACTACTGTCAGATGGTACAAAGTAACTGTGTAATGAATTTTTGTCAATCAGTAGCAGCATTCACATTGCATTATTTCATTGCAAAAACACTGGAGAAAAAGGTATCATACCATTTTTTTGTTTGTTTGTTTTCTCCTTCAGTTTCATTAAGAAAAAATACGTTTCACAGAGCTTCAGAGAAATCTAATAAACTTTGCACAGATTTTGTATCTGAGCATATTGTCTGTAAGTATTTATATTGTCCATATGCAGATGCGCACCTATGTACTACAGATTATATATACAGATGTGTACGTAAAATGTATGTACAGACACATATGACCAGCAGCACAGATCATTTATTTATGTATCAAACTGCATTGTTTCTCCAGAAAATAAAATAAAAAAAAAAAAAAAAAAAAAAACATTAAGATCATTAGCTATATGCCTAAATAAACATTCTAAGTTTCAAGGTTAGTTATCCACAGTTCAAGTTAAAACTTTATATATTATTTATATATTTATATATATATAATATATATAATATATATACTATATATGATATAATATATATAATATATATAATTTATATATCTGAATTCTACATACCATACAACCCTCTTGGTGCATCTAGCCTTGTGTGAGTAACACAGGTTAACAACAGATACATGTGGCAGTGTGAAGACAATGCAGAACTGTTAGCAAACCCCAGCTTCCATCTCTCATCACTGCTGGCTGGACTGTTCACTTCTATGCACTGCTTGACTTGCACCATGGCAATCTGCATCCCCATTTAAGTAGAATGTGCCTAATGAGCATGCCTCACAGATCTATTTTATATTTTCCAGGTTCACAGGCCTCACTTGCACTGAAGAAATCTAGTAAAAAATATTTGTTAAAGGAAAGAGAAAATGAGAAGCAGGATAGTCAGAATTAATAGCTCCACTGCTACTGTGATAGCGTCAGAAGCTGCCTTTAAAATACAATTTCAAGCTAAAATTCTCAAATATAACAAAAGCACAGGGAGATCACGCAGCTTCAACTCATTTGTGCCATCAAATAAAAATGATGCTATTGCCAAAAAAAAGTGAGAGTTCTGACAAAAACATCTGCCTCCTATGAGGCTGAGTAACATCCACGGACTATAACAAGAAAATGTATTTGAAGTACAGATGTAGGAGTTAAGATCTGTGCTTTCATTACTGAATTTGTCATAGTGCTCATGCAGGACCTTAAGCAAGTTGCTTAATATTGCTAAGCTAGTGTCTCTTCATCAGCTAAACACAGTGAAAGGTGGTAAGGGTTAAAATAGAACTGATCCTACTGAAAACATCAATAATCTGTTCTGAATTACAGGTATCACTACACCTTCTGCCAGTAAATTTATGGGCATTAATGCTAATTATGTATTTTGCAGTCCTTGGATAAATAGCCAGACATGGATAAGGGGCCACTCAAAGACCACGTTTTACTGGTCTCAGCACTGATGACTCATTGCTTCTCTGGGAAATAAGGTCACTGCTTCTTGAATCATCAACAAAATGGCAATAAATTCTGATTTCAGAATGTTTGCAGAGCCTGAGGGAAGAAAAGAGAGAAAGGAGAGAGAGCATGATGCAGATGGTTCCTGAGATTTTAGCCATCAGATTTTTTCCACCTTTTTATTGAGCCCAGGCACAAGAAGAACTCTTGTCTGTGAAGAAGGCCAAATACGTGTTCCTTTTACCTTACCAGCTCAAAGTTTTTGGAAGAGATCTTCTAGAGGCCCTAAAAATGACCCAGGCCAGTTCTGGTTCAGCAGATATTTTTCAACCTAAATAACTACGATTCTATGCGGTTCCTGCAACCTTCATGTTGCTCACTACTGCTGCTCCCCTGCTTTGACTGAGGCATGTGAGAGTGGAAAGGCCAACTCTCCTTGAGAGAATCATGCTGCATGCTATAGTCTGGCACATGGGAGAGGCTATGAAAAACAACTGAGAATGGGGTCTAATGTCTTGGACTATAGGTTGTATCCTTGTTAGCCTTAAAATTTGACTTTTTCTATTGCTCTATTTCCTTTTACTTCTCCATTTTACTGGAATTTTTCACCATCAGAGATCAGTTTCTAAACTACAAAATACACAAGAAAGTCATTTTACCAAATCTGAAGTCATGGTTGTTAAAATAATATATTAAAAAAAAAAAAAAAAAAAGAAAAAAAAGCATATTATGACTGATATTATTGGTAAATATACACATAATACCACAGTTAACATCATATAATCTTGAAAAGTGTCCTGGACTAAAATATCAAGTACATTCAGGTGTAGATATGTATAGGTTGAAATGTGCTCAGGAACTTTTAATTCTTCTGCTCTAGAAACCCTTTTCAAACAGTGTATACGTCATAAGTAACAACAAAGTCACTGACTTGTCAGTGCTTTTCTTAGTTTTAAAATATAAGCAGTCCATATACTTTTTTTCTTTCTTCTTTTTCTTTTTTTCCAACACAAAAAAGCTTTCTCATCTGCTGGTTTCAGATGCCCTGAGTATTTCAAATTCCCTGAATCTGAATCCCTGTCTTCTGAATGGGAAGAATTCCCATACTCACAGCAGCAACTAAGCTCTCCAAAAACCTGTTAGACCCTTCTCAAGAAGAAGTTGTCATTTACACTCCCTGAGTACTTTTGCTTTGTTTCATGGCAGTCAAACCATTTTTGTTTAAGTCCAGTAAGACTTCCGACACTGAACCCAAATCTGACCTGATTCTTCCCTCAAGTATTGTCTAAGACGTGGCAAAACTTAATACCGTCTTCTCTTTTCTGTGTATTTTTCCAGGCAGATACCTCTGGAATTAGACCAACAATCTCATCCAAAAAAACAAACTAACATCAGACCATCATAAATTATTAGACAGCAGCTCCAAACTTATTAGGAAGGGAAGCTGCACAAAAAGATTTAGGTTTGCTTTTTTGATTTGTTTTGGATTTATAGGATAGGTTACAAATTTCACTTCACCCCCTGCTGAGAAACTGTGAAAACAGAATATGTCATAAAATAGCATACTTAGCCTCAACTGAACTTACTGTAAACTGAACTTAAGTGGCACATTCATCACTTTTTGAAGGCACTCGCCTCTTGCCCCACGCTTTTTCACCCAAAAGCACTCCTCAGGGCAGAGGCCAGACCACAGTGAAAGATAAGAGTGGGAAACAAACACAGTGGAGAGGGATCCCAGAGAAAGCAAGATGACAGAATGCAAGATGACCAGGATGCATGTCAGGACAGGGAGGTGGAGTTGTATGCCAAGTCCACAGCTTCTTATCCGGTCTTGTGTAAACCAGGACAGTATTGAAAGCTCTCCAGTTCTGTCTCGTCTAAGTAGTTTTCTCTTTCTCCATTAAAGACGGAGACTGGATGCTTCTGACTGGATTTTGCATGTAAATTTTGTACTGCTCTGAACTGGGATTTTTAATAGTAATAGCAGCAGGTCTAAAGCTCATGTCTTTTGCACACAAAGTCTGCTAAACCAAAGGCCAAGCTTTTTCAAAATTCAGTCCAAAATGTCTAAATCAATAGATTTCACAAAAGCTGCAATTTTTCCCCTGCTGATAAAGTTCAGATATAACAACTTCATGAGTTATGTAAGAAGGTGTTTTCCACTAGTTTATCTTACTACAGAATGGAAATAGGAGCTAGCTTAATTTCTGTTCAATATAGTCAGTACAAACTGTTTAATTTAAAGCAGTATTAGGTTAATTTCAAGCAGGACTCCTGACTAGAGTTTGATTAAGCCAATAATACCCTTGGTTTGTATTTTGACTGGAAAAGCAGAGCAACGTAGGAGGAGGGTTGGTTTTGTTTTCTAGGAAGAAAGTCACACCAACTTGTTTGCATAATCACCAGGCCAAACTTGTCCAGGGAACGTGCTGACTGTTAAGCATATAGACAACCAGTAGTCCATGCTTGACATCATTCTCTGATTTGATTTTCCATAGTACTATAATTTATGATTTCTAACATAACACACAGCCCACAATAATTCCCATTATTCCTGTCAGCTGTACAAGAGCAGACACTGCTATACATGCAGGACACCGCTATGTTTCTTTCTTTCTTTCTTCCTTAGTCTGGCAATTGTTTAATATAAATATGTAGATATGGCAGTGAGCCAAGAAAATCTATAATTAACATAATATTCCTAAGAAATACTACTTTTTCTATTTTATTATGTCTTTTCATATGTACAGAAGAGTTTCCTATGTACAGAAGAGTTTCTGTTAATTTCAGTGGGAGTTTCCTCTGAGTAAATATTCAGTTCAAATCACAGCTTCGTGCTGCTCCACTGATATTTCCTACACAGATCTGACAAAAATGTAAGGGAGTGAGGAGCTCACACTAGAACAAAACCTGAATGGATGGCATATACTTATATAGCATATGAGACATGAGACATATATAGCATATATGACATGAAGTATGATTTGACTCACAGGAATGCTGTCAAGAATCTCACTCCACACTCCTTTCAAACAACTTCAGCCACAGTTTCAAAAGTTGCATATGTGAATGCATGTGTATGTGTGCGTGTGCATGTGTGCCTAAGTCTCTGCTATTTTATTTTCATATAATCTCTCAGACACTGGAGAAGTATTTAAAATTATTTTCATCTAAGGAAAGAGATGAGGAATGTTTATGATTGTATTTTTCTTGGATGCCATTTAAAGCACTGCCCCTAAATTTCAATGTGGTAACACATTCCTTTAATGTACTGAAACCAAAATAGGTCATTTAGCTTGCAAGAGAAATCATTATTTTGAGCTTTGTGCTAATTTGTTCACTTGCATGGATGATCATTAATACCTGTGACTGTGTGATTCTCATAGACCAATAATATTCACATAAAACCAAGAGAATTCAGATTTAAAATAATAATAATAATAAAGTAACTTAAAAATAAAAAAGATTAAACACAAGCTGCAAATATGGAAACATAAGAGACCTGAAATGAAAAGGAAAAAAAAAATAAATATCAAATTTAAATCTGCTTTACAGGGGGATTAAATGTTCACTGTGGACTATGAGAGAATCCATTCCTAATGGTGAATTTATATTAGTCCACAGGGAACCTTATCAAGGCACAGCTGACTAATAACTATCATTTTCAGTTGATTTCATTAGTATTTAAGTTATAGTATGAAGTACAGTCCCTTTGGTGCACTGAGTTAGTGATTTACATACATTCACTGTGAAGATTTTGCTTTGCCTAATATAAAAATGATTTCCTAGCTGAGAGCGGATTCTTTCTTATGCCTACCTAAGTCCACCCATTCAAAAATAAATATTAACTTTTCATGTGATGTGTCACAGGACATTATAGAGGCATATTACAATTAAATAAAAATTATGCTTGTTAACCTGAGAGATTCTTTATCTTTTTTTTTTCTTCTTTTTTTTTTTTTTCCTGGATATGATGTAATGCTCTTTGCTAGGCAGGATTTTTCTGGATTTTTCTGTACTGGGCATTATTCAATGTGTCTTTCTTTAGTGACTGAATCCACAGTTACAACCAAATATCATAGGCAGAGAAGTTTCACTTTGTAGGGAACTGATCATGTCTTTGTAACAACTTCTGTAAAAGAAATTCTGAGCATTTGGTCAAGATGGGTAGCTTTTCGAAAAAAGGCAAGGACATGTTGAAAGTAAATGGCTGCTTGCGTGCCACTTCCTGCCACCTTTTTTCTAGATTCCCCATCCAATTAAAAATAAAACCACTCATCCTCACCTCCAATTTTCTTTCCCTATTCTCTCATCTGCTGTCACTGCCCTCTCAAACAATACAGCCTACTAAACTATCTGCTCTTCATATACTTCTTCGGGCTTTTCTACCTTTGTAGCTTTACTCATACCCCTCTTTCTTCCACATTACTTTTCATCTCCAGATGCATTTTCAGTTTCCTCCATAAACTGTCTGACATAAAACAGGTGCAAGCAGCACCACATCTGTGTTTTGCAGAGAACTCCATTCATATCAACTCTCTTCAGAATATCCTTTTCTCCTGAGTCTTTCTGTTCATACAGAACGCAGACACAATTAATACCCTCTATTAAAATTACTAACAAACTCCAAAACCACTGAATACATGACACTAGCCTAATTATACACTCTGCTCTTTTTAAAATTTATTTTAATGAAGCTATAGGAAAGCTTGCAATACTATGCTTAGGTAAGGAGGCATGTCTATAAAAAATGCTATGTGCTTAAGAATAGCTGTAAGTTCAGGGTTACATGATATGTTCAAACCCACAAAGGGATCAAATCAAAGAGTTTGAAAAGGATGCAGTTATTCTGCACACTAAGATATCAGTAAATGAACAGAAACTGGCTGCAAAGGTTGTACAGAGAGGGAATGAGAAGGTGTCGTACTGTGTTTGCCATTTAGAATCACTTGCTGTAAATTCTGGCCACAGAGGAAAGTCCATGTAAAATACATCTGATTCTTCTTGGTGGCATGAATTACTTGTGTTAGCCAGACATCCCCATCAAAACTGGAATGCTGTAAATAGACACGAAGAGGTGATTCTTTTGCCAAATATCTGGCAGACTAACTATATAGGGCAGATAAGGGAAAGAAAGGAAGGGTTGTTATTCCTGTGTTGTACCTGGGATATGGAATTACATAAAGTTTAAATAACTGGTTCAAGTGGTATAACTGGCAGCTAGCAAATGTGACGCCCATCTACAAGAAGGGCCGGAGGGAAGACCTGGGAAACTACAGGCCTGTCAGTTTGACCTCAGTACCAGGGAAGCTCATGGAGCAGATCCTCTTGAGAGTCATCATGCGGCACTTGCAGGGCAAGCAGGTGATCAGGCCCAGTCAGCATGGGTTTATGAAAGGCAGATCCTGCTTGATGAACCTTGATCTCCTTCTATGACAAAATGACGCGCTGGGTGGACGAGGGAAAGGCTGTGGATGTGGTCTACCTTGACTTCAGCAAGGTTTTTGACACCGTCTCCCACAGCATTCTCCTCAAGAAACTGGCTGCTCTTGACTTGGACTGGCGCATGCTTCGTTCGGTTAAAAACTGGCTGGATAGCCAGGCCCAAGGAGTCGTGGTGAATGGAGTCATATCCAGTTGGAGGCCAGTCACTAGTGGCGTCCACCAGGGCTCGGTGCTGGGGCCGGTCCTCTTTAATATCTTCATCAAGGATCTGGACGAGGGCATTGAGTGCACCCTCAATAAGTTTGCAGATGATCCTTAAGGGTCCCTTCCAACTCAGGATATTCTATGATTCTATGACACCAAGCTATGCGCATGTGTCGATCTGCTCGAGGGTAGGAAAGCTCTGCAAGAGGATCTGGATAGGCTGCACCGATGGGTTGAGGTCAACTGCATGAAGTTCAACAAGGCCAAGTGCCGGGTCCTGCACCTGGGGCGCAATAACCCCAAGCAGAGCTACAGGCTGGGAGATGAGTGGTTGGAGAGCTGCCAGGCAGAGAAGGACCTGGGAGTGATGGTGGACAGTCAGCTGAATATGAGCCAGCAGTGTGCTCAGGTGGCCAAGAAGGCCAACGGCATCCTGGCTTGTATCAGAAACAGTGTGACCAGCAGGGCTAGGGAGGTGATCGTCCCCCTGTACTCGGCTCTGGTGAGGCCGCACCTCGAGTACTGTGTTCAGTTTTGGGCCCCTCGCTACAAGAAGGACATCGAGGTGCTTGAGCGAGTCCAGAGAAGGGCGACGAAGCTGGTGAGGGGCCTGGAGAACAAGTCTTGCAAGGAGCGGCTGAGGGAGCTGGGCTTGTTCAGCCTGGAGAAGAGAAGGCTCAGGGGCGACCTTATTGCTCTCTACAGATACCTTAAAGGAGACTGTAGTGAGGTGGGGGTTGTTCTGTTCTCCCACGTGCCTGGTGACAGGACAAGGGGGAATGGGCTTAACTTGTGCCAGGGGAGTTTTAGGTTAGATGTTAGGAAGAACTTCTTTACTGAAAGGGTTGTTAGGCACTGGAACGGGCTGCCCAGGGAGGTGGTGGAGTCACCATCCCTGGAAGTCTTTAAAAGATGTTTAGATGTAGAGCTTAGGGATATGGTTTAGTGGGGACTGTTAGCATTAGGTCAGAGGTTGGACTAGATGATCTTGAGGTCTCTTCCAACCTAGAAATTCTGTGATTCTGTACATTTAAGAGAGAAACAGGCTGTAAACTCAGATCTCTTACTTCATAGCTGTCTGCCTCAGCCCACCAAACTTTCCCATCCTCTTCTTTTCTGTACACACACATTTTGATTTTATGTTTCTTTTGATTAGTGGAACTACTCAAGGTTCAATTATTTCAGTAATGGAGCATGCATGAATCCAGAGCATGTAGGATGAACATTTTACTTGATCTTTTTAGGATGAATGCATCAAGTGGAAATGGGCTTTTTTCCAGATCAGCTGCTGTTTCTTTTTACTCTGTATAACACTCCATTGCTCCAATGCTCTTGACAGAAGATTGCTGCTTCAGCAAAAATCTTTAAAGGTGAAAAAGTTTATTCCAAGAACCTAGTGTGCTTTAGCTTGTAGTGCGCACCCTCTAACTAGAGTTCTACCTCTGACTTGGGGAGCCCCTATAACTGCGTTTCTATCTCTGCCAATAGAGTCAGAATTTCCAGGCAACCTTTCAAAGCCTTTATAATCCATGATGCAGATTTATTTTGGTTTACAGACTGGATGGATCATAAGCTAAAGATAAAAAATGATTTCCAGCACTAGAAAGACAAAACATTATTTAAAACTTCCAATTGAGAAATGCTACAGAAAGCATAAATAAACTTCAATGAAATCATGCTAGATGTCTCAAAGACCATGAAGAAAGCATTGTTTTAACCATTTGATGTTGGCTTCTGAGAATACTGTGAGAGTCCAGCAGTTTCTTGTATACTTAAACACTCAAATATCATTATAATATTTCAGTAGTCTTTAATTTCTAAAACCCGGTACACATACACTCTAGTCTTTACCATGCTTCAGAGTTCAGCTGAGACAGTTGTTCTGTCTCATGCTTCTGACTGCTACCAAATGTCCTTTAGTAAATAATACTTCTTTCACGCATTGCATTTACCTTTGAATTATTTGCAATAACACTGAGTGGTCTGCAGTTTGCTCTCCACCTCTGCAATTTTGTTTCAAAAATAAACTTCAATATTTTAGATTAAAAAGGAAGTCTCTGAAAATAAAGACTGTGAATATGTCATGTATGCTAAATTGTTTTGAATATTCTGACCTCAAAAAAAAAATGTATTATTACTTTAACACAAAGAAATCCATTATTTCAGCCTACTGTTATTTTGCCAGCCCTTCAAGTTAGATTTAAATGAACTCAATCAAAGAAGTATGAGAAAAGAAAGTAGGTTTACTGACACTGCTCACAGTGACTGTTGACTACTCTTTGAATTTCAACTTCTCCTATTAATAAGAGAGTTTGTGAGCAAGATATAAACTATCCTTGAGGAGGATAAATATAAGCAGAGTGGACAACTAGAAAGCATTTGTGAAAATGTAACTGAATGTTAACTGAAGGTATTTCTCTTCTTTCAATATCTATGATTAGCTGAAACCTTTACAGCTCTATTACATTCAATCATTTCTCCTTCTGCCTATATAAAAGATCAGACTCAGGTTGAAACTTGAGATAGAAAATATTTTTCCCATTATCTGCAAATCAGTGCATTATTGAAAATGGCAAGGTACGTGAATAAGCACTGCCTGAAAGTGCCACTAGGGATGATGATAAGCTAGCAAACATAAAGGTTTTTTACAACTTAGAAGTCAAAACAAAGATTGAGTTTCTCCAGTGCCTGGTTTTCAGGGGTTTTTTTCCATGCAGTCACAGGAAGAATTTCATTCATTTGTAAAGCACGTTGAATGGCACAGCATGCTTTAAATTGTTGAAAATGCTACCTATTTGTTTAAACTGTGATTAACACTCTGCAGAATTCAGGTTATCCAAATCTTGATGATTAAATGAACCTCATTTAATTTGCCTATTGTATTTGCAATAAAACAGACTCTAAAATCTTACAGTAAAGTACTTAATCATGATTAACTATCTCAGTGAGGTCTGAAGGCAAACTGTGGTTCTTGGTAAGATGATCCCAGAGCTAAAAGGCTGTAGATCCTCTAGGCCAAACTCAGTGAGGAAAGTACTCCCTGCTAAGAATATTCAGGAAATTTTCAGGAAACCAAAAACTGACCTCAAGCCAGTGAAAGTGTTTTTTTGTTTTGTTTTGGTTTGGTTTCTTTTTTTTTTTTGTCTGTAAGAGGAAAAAGCCTGGAGCAGGCTTTTATATTTCCATGATGAATAGACTGATTCTGTTGGATTTCTGGAATTTCTGGAAAGGGTCTCTCTGAAAATCAGCTCTATGTTTTGAATATCCTGCCATCCTTCACTGCTTATAAACAAAGTAGAAATTAATGATACTTCTCATTTCTTTTCTTCCACAGTTAGCTGAATACTGCTCTTTCTATACTTTTAGACCTCTCAGTTTTACTTTTGTTGATTTATCAAATGTTGTCAGTTCTTACATTTCTTCTGAAGCCCTGGAACTTAGGGAAGGTGCTACTTTGTAGTAGCCCAGCTCTAAAATTCATTATCAAACAGGTTATTGGAGCAGCCTGGAGTTAATCACTGGATGAGGGCTCGCCACTGCTGAAAAGTGATATGCAGTTATTTGGAGCACTGGGCTGGAGTTTTCTTGGTAGAAGCCCCTGTGCAAATTCTTGTCCTTGCTCCACCCATGAACACTCTTCTTGTCAACTTAAAACAGAAATGTTACAATGACCTTCAAAGACAATGTCAGTCTTAACGTTAACTGACAGGGACTTTAATAACGGGTTGAACTGCTTACTCAAGCTATAGTATCACCTCCACAGAAATAGCCATTTCCTAGTCTCAGAGAGGGACACTTTCAAAAATTTTGGTGAGTTGCCACAGACAATATTCATGTGAATGACATCCATAGACCTTTGGCTGCTATAACAATGCTATAAAGTGTACAAAATCAAGTAGTGCTTTATTCTACCAGACAGTAATAAGCATGTAATTATATTGTAATTAAAAAGCAATTATTCACTGGCATCTACTGAAGATGTCTTCAATGGCAATTCTGAGTGCAACTACCATGCAATTTGTAGACAGAAATAAGTGTGCAATTACCCTGTTAGTAACACAGTAATTACCAAATACATTTCTGTTTTCTGACATGGAGTTACTGACACCTGCAAAGCATAAATTACACAGCAACTACATATGCAGCTGCCAGGTGATGTACAGTACAATGAAAAGATGGCAGACATGATTTCAAAATTAGGTTCCAATTCATTAGCATAAAGATGGTGTAACAGAACAGCACTCAAATCTGAAGACCAATCCATTGAAATTCACAGAGCTATATTGGCTTAGAAGAACTATGAATATGTGGTAAACCAAACACAAATCTTTGTGTGGAATGATGGATACAATAAAATGTATTGTCATATCCTCAGATATGGAATTATGATTTTATCTGTTTCAGGTGAACTACAGAAAGACTTATCCTACCCCATTCAAAACATAGATATTCTGTTGTTAGATTCCTATCACAGATCACTCATGAGCAATGGAGTTTTGCTGTACACCAAGCCTCTTATGTCAGCTTCTCACCTCTTACTGATTTCATTGCTCAAGTGACATTTCCAAATAATGTGTTTGACAGAAGGTGCGCCCCAAGCAGTGAAACTTACCAATGAATGGAAAAGCAGAAGCAAAGGCCCTAGGGCAAGAAATGCCACAAACATTTCATAGAAAACACTGAATACATTACTTTGAAGCAAATGACGTCTTCTTTGTGACTGATGCAGTTTACATACATTGTTTTGAAGCAGACACTCATGTCATATTCTAAGGGCTTGCATGTTTATTACACATAAGCACAGACATAATCTTAGGCATAAGACGTGAAAGCAGACTCACTACTCAGGTGCTTAAAGCTAGAGATATGTTTATTTATGTAACCTACCACACATTTTTCATCTCAGTCTTGGGGAAAAAATAAAATAAAATAAAATAAAATAAAATAAAATAAAATAAAATAAAATAAAATAAAATAAAATAAAATAAAATAAAATAAAATAAAATAAAATAAAAATCTCTTCCATACTTAATTTCAGGAAAAAAAAAAAAAAAAGGTCAATGTTTAGAAATAAGTACAAGCTCTGAGCAGTCAGAATGCCAAATATCAGGACAATTTTATACAACTGCCTACAATAAAGATCCATGTTTGAAGTTTCTTTATGATTAGTTTATCTGAAATGAAAATAGTCCTTGTTCTCCTTATGGAAAACATGAAAGAAGTGGAGAAATATAGGACTGTAAAAAACCTCCCAGATGACAAAGTTTAAACCCCAGAAAGGAAGAAAAGCAAGTTATATCAAGTAATCCAACACGATGCGAAACAACACATTGTCAGTCTGGTAAAATACAAAATTTCTCTCCATCTGCACTGCATTTCCCTTCCTTGGACTGGGACACTAAAATTCAGAAACATAAACAAGTATATCTGTTATTTAATCAGACCTCTGATTTCAGTTATTACTACCATTTTGCCTACCTTTTCACAGAATCACAGAATCACAGAATTTCTAGGTTGGAAGAGACCTCAAGATCATCGAGTCCAACCTCTGACCTAACACTAACAGTCCCCACTAAACCATATCCCTAAGCTCTACATCTAAACGTCTTTTAAAGACTACCAGGGATGGTGACTCCACCACTTCCCTGGGCAGCTTTTGCCACTGTATTTTACATGCTTGTTGAGTTTCTGCACCAGTGCCAGAATACAACCATTTAAAATTTATGGCAATTCATTTAATGTTCTGTCATCCATCCAGATTTATAGCAATACTGTCGGAAGATGTCTGAATTCTATATAATAAAACACAAGGGTATTGATTACAAAACAGGATGATGAAAAGGGAACTAGGTTGTCTTTCAATAAAGTTGTGGAGGAAAATATGAGTCATCTAAAAGTACCCATTCGAAAATGGAGCACGATAAGCCCTCCCTTTCACAGGGCTGAGAATTCTGAGTGGTATGGATAAAGTGGTATGGATAAAGGTTTCTCCAATAGCTGTACTGCATGAGTGCTGCCATCCTACTCTTCTCTGTCCACACTTGGGTGTTTCATGTTGATTAATTGTTAATTGGCGAATGTCAATATACCCTGAAGTATATTTTGCTGAAAACATACAACTATTCCAGCATTGACCATTAATTTTACACTTAGAGTGGGGTTCATGTCTTGTAATGTATCTGAGGGTCTCCAGGGTACAATAGATCCCATTTTAGCTCCTAGTACTCTCTATTAAAACTATGAATTGAGTATAAAAAAGGAAAAAGGGTGATTGTTATGTCTAAGAGAACGGATTGCACTAAGACAGTACCTAATTGTAAATACACAACTACTTATTTCCTCAGTACAGTTAGATGTGTTTATACATGCTATGGAACTGAGAGCGTAGTGTGATCTGGTCATCAGCACTCTCTAAATCAGATGTAAATCAGTAAGGGGAAAAAGAAAAAAGAAAAACGAAAAAAAGCACATACAAGAAAAAAAAAAAAACAAAAACTCGCTTAAAGAACTGGCTTCCTGCCATTGTGTTACCAAAACAGCTAGAAAGCTCTAAACTCATGAACTCACGGCATGGACTTTTACTGACAATGCAACTGCTGCTCAGTTCCTGTTGCTTTTTTGTGTCATTGTTACAGTTTAGTGACTGTATTTCAACCGTAATGCTTTTGGAGTTGGTGTGGAGGTGGATACTTCTGCAAACATCTAGAAGAAAAAAAAAAAATCTCTTTTGGCACTAATGGATATCTCTGTAGCAGTCTAAACAAAGACGTTAAAGGCTGAGTGAGCATGAAAACTGAAGTATTGTAGTGTATTAGAAAAAAACAGATAATTTTTTGTTATTTGTGAATACTCTAACCAGGCTAAATGTGTCCAATTTTAAAATCAGCCAAAGAAATAATGAGTAAGTTTAACTGGGTTTGCATGCAGGATACATTTAGAGAATGTGATTATTTGTACTCACAGAGCCTGCATAGTTTCTTCAGATTATCTAAGGTCAAAATATATGACTGTACTCCAACCCTTATAAGTTTCCTTCCAGAACTGTGCTGATGGAATTCATACCTGTTGCCTGTTTATTGCCCAGTATAGAGATTAACTGAAACCTTCATTCTCCAGAGTTGTCATTCTTTCATCTTTCATGTGTACTAAATTCAAAATAAATAAATAAATAAATAAATAAAATCAAAGGAAACAATAACTGTGCTTCCTAACTCATACACTGTAATTGGTGTCCTGTTGAAATCTGAAGCTTTACCTTGAATTTCTAATGCACCTTATGTTTGAAAATACTTCACACAAAGTGTATGGCAGTCCTGTGTCTTTGCTGATGTAATTTTCACTTTAAACATACAATATTTTTATTGGTTTATTCTCACAACATTTACAGTTACACCATATATATATATATAAATAAAAGGTTTGGTCTAGAAAAGTGACTAAAAAAAAAGTTTCTTAATCTTTTGAGGACATTTCTTCCAGACTTTCTAGCTAAGTCTTTATTTTTAACTAGAAAGTTCTTCAACTAGGCCTTAAATTTCACTATTTCATCTCAAACTAGACTGTTTTTTAACAGGTATAAATAAAGTTTTACTATAATCTCAAGATTTTTTAAAAACACCTAGAGGTCACCTGCAATGACTTTTTATTTGTCTTACTTGGGGGAGGGCACAAACTGCACAGTTCCTTCTCACTTCCACACACTGCCCAAAATTAAAGGACACTCACCACAAGCCTGAGAAAAAGTTCTTAACCACCAGTTGTGAATGCTAGAGTCTTATGACTCAGAGATCAACTATTAGGAAGCCTAGGCACAAATAACACATGGGTCTTTTTGAAGACAGTGCTGACTTTCATCTAAACTTGCCATCAGTTTTGGTAGCCAAATCTTGTTCTTCCTATGAGGAAAGTGCTGTTCCTCAGGAAGAAAGCTATACTATAAGATAGTCCTCACAGACAGAAGAATGCTCATGGGAGGAGATAGATATGGGGGCTCCAGAGCATTGAATAGGTCTGAGGAACTGGTTATAATGAGTACAAAACCCCATAGCAGACAGGTTTGAGTACAAAGAATTCAACATTGTTTTTAGTATCATACATCTATCAAAAATCTTCAAAGGAGTCACTCAGCTAAAATAACAGTAGGCCTAAATTTCCACTGAGCCTTTTTTGAGTTTTAAAAGAAGTTAATACTCGGTCATAGTGACCATGAAGTGGTCAAGTTTAGAATTTATGGCGACAAAGAAAACTGACACCAAAACTTCAGCCCTGGATATGAAGAAAGCAGACTTCAGGCTGCTCAGGGAACTTGTCGGCAAGGTCCCCTGGGAAGCTGCTTTTGAAGGCATTGGTATCCATCAGTGCTGGTCAATCTTTAAGCACAGCCTCCTAAAGGCACAAGATCAGGCAATTCCAAAATATCAGAAGTCAGGCAGGCAGGGCAGAAGGCTGGCCTGGCTGACCAGGGATCTTCTACTGGAGCTTAGGCGAAAAATGAAAGTGTATGGCTGCTGGAAGGAGGGTCAGGCAATGAGGAAGGAATACAGGGATGCTGTTTGTGTTTGTAGGGAGAAAAATTGTGTGGCCAAAGCACAACTAGAGTTGAAACTGACCATGTCTGTGGGAGACAATAAAAACTTTTTTTTTTAGATATGTGAACAGGAAAAGGAGAACCAAAGAAAACATAGGTCCACTACTTGATGGGGAAGGTCTCCTCACAGACAATGACATAGACAAAGCAGAGACATTTAATGCCTTCTTCGCCTCTGTCTTCAACACTGACGATAGGCTTTGGGACCCAGGGTGCCCTGAGCTGGAGGACCATGACAGTGGGAATGACAAAAAGAATCTATGATTCTATGATTAATATTTTCATTCAAATTAGGAACTGTTTGTGATACTACCAAACACCAGTATTGTTGGAAGATCAAAATCAGTATCCTTCCATGCCCTAAAAGGAAGGATGAGCTATTGCACATATAGTATTACTCAACTGTGCATTCAAAAAGCATTGATGTATAAATTTAACCATGAATGAGAAGCTTGTGACCATAATTTTGTCTCAAATGTGTCCACATATGGTTCACTATACTTTTTCAAGTCTGTATGTGTCATTTAATTATTTCTAGCCTATTCAGAGTGCATTTCTTATCCTTTCCATTATCTCCCTGGACAAAAATGGATGGAATTGGGTCAGACTGATTCTTCTCACATCATTCCCTGGGTTGCTGGACACCTGCATCTTTAACACATTGTAATATAACAAAAGTAACAAACATTGCTTTTTACATCCAAATCCAATACCTTCAAGATATTTCCCAATAATTTCCCAAGATATTTCCCAATCTACAGTAGATTGGTGGGAAGGTATATAGAGTTCTTTTTTTTTTTTTTAAGTTGATATTTCCCAGCTGCATTCATAGAAGAGCAATGCAATGTCTTCCAACAGCTCAAAGAGAGCTGCATGGTCACATCTAAGGTCATCTTTAGACACTCATATTCACTCCTGTCTCCATATACTAATAGAACCAATGCAATCATAAATCTCATGTAACTCAGCAATATCATATGACATAGAAAAGGGACAGAGTTTGGATTCGTTTTCCTTTTACCCTGCTTTTAAATATGATTGATATAGAGAGCTTACCATGAACTGGATTTTAGTTATAGCTTACCCCTAATAAAGAGTAGTCAAATGACAAGGTTTTCACTTCATCAATTTGCAAAGAAAATGCAGGCAGCATTTACTATTTTGAAGCGATTTCTATGGTTATTTAAACTTTAATTGTCTGTATTTGGGAATCTGATAAATAAAAAAAAATCTATTCTTAACATTAATCAAAGGTATTGAATCTTAACATTAATCAAAGGTATTGAATTACCTTTCAGTAAATTTTTAACTAAAAAAATATGATTATCCTACAGAAACAACCAAAATAATTTTTATTAATTCATTGTTTCAGGAATGCATAAACATTTGGATTTCCATAAGTCTGTGTGGGATCCTGATTTGCTAAACTTTAGATTTATATCTGTAAGTCATTGAAATAAATGAGACATTTTCTTTTGTTTATGCACCTACATTTTGTATGCTATTGTACATGAAGTTTCTTCACTGATGAAATACGGCATGGTTCATTTACATCTAGAGCACGGCAATGTATCTTCCTTTCTTGAAGCAAACCCATATCATTTCAGGTTAAATGCTACCAATGCTGCAGTTCTTGAAACTTTTTGTATCATTAAAAGTAGGGCTAATAGTCATTGTTTTATGTTCCTTCAGCAATATAGGTACTCACACGTAAACCAATGTATAACTTGTAAATAACTTATTGATATAATATCTGGTTTATATTGTCCTGAAATAAAACACAAATTAACAATAACAAGCCTGCAAACCCAAATGTTATGAGCAGATTTCCTCAAAAGTAAAAATAATGCTGCCCTTAAGATCCAAGTTTCCAGAGATCTAGAAAATTTTCAATTAGGGTGCCACAGAAAACACAAACATATCATACACTATCTACTACACAGCCATTGCCAAAATTGCCTCTACTGCAAATAAGGAAACAAAAAGCTCAAGCTAGACCTAGTGTTGACGACCTCTAGCATTCTCTCTACTATACTGTGGTTAACTGATTTTAACAGAAGTAGACAACAGGCATTCAAAATGCTAGCAGTTTATCAGCAGCACACAGCAAACACTGACCACCATCAACTCTGTATTAATACTCTGTACTGGTTCTGTCTAGGATGGAGTTAATTTTCCCTGCAGCAGCCCATACAGTGCTGTGCTCTGCTGTTGTAGCTAGAACGGCATTGATATCACACCAGTGTGACGCAACATCAGCGTCAGTGATGTTGTGACGCTGGCACAGCATCAGGACTCCCTCTAGCCCCCCCAGAGCCATCAGGCTGGGGGTGGGCAAAAGGTGAGGAAGGAACCAGAGGGATATTCCATGACATATAATGTCACACTCAACAATAAAGTTGGAAAAAGGAAGAAGAGAGGAGGGGTGGGCTCTCGTGAAAACGTCTGTCCTCCTGAAAAACAGGTATGTGCATTGAGGTACTGCTTCAAGGACATGGTCAAGCATCGCTCAATTGTGGGAAGCAGAGAATAATTTCTTTCCTCTGCACTTCCACGCAGCCTTCGCTTGTTTATTTTTTCCCCTTTCCCTTTAGTCTAATTATTTAATATTAATTTTTTCCTCAATAATTATTTTTTCTTCAATTAAATTATCCTTATCTCAACCCATGAGTTGTTTCTTTCCTTTTCTTCTTTCCCTCCTCTTTTGAGAAGGGAGAGTGAGAGAAGATTTGCAGTGGAGTTCAGCTGCCTAACAAAGTAAAACCACCACATACTCTCTCCCTCATTTCAACTGGTTAAACTCTGCAGATATTAACTACTGTAGAAAGTACTTGGGCAAAAAAGTACACACTGCCATAAGAACTGAAAGCACAACTTCTCTAACCTCAACCGTGTGGCAAGAATTAGCATATAAAAGCTACGTTACAGGACAAATAATTATTTAAAGACTCCTGAAATAACACAAGAGAATAAGATCCCTGTTATGTATGATACTGATAAGCAGTTTTAATCTGTTTGTGTGTGGTGGGTTTTTTGTTCGTCTGTCTTTGCTTAGGGGAATAATATAATTAGATGCAGACAGTGAACCTGACTCTTATATTACTGTGGTCACTTAACAGTTAAGCCTGCAATCACCTTCAATTTAGAAATCCAGTTTGCTGCCATATTCACATCTTTCACCAAATCAAATAACCTCCATGAAATATCATGTACAAAGGTTGTGGTTTTTTTGTTTGTTTTTTCCCTTTGTGATTTAGAAATAATCAGGACTGTGGGTTTATAAAGGCTAACAGCCACATAGTTTAATTTTGAGTGGAGCTTCTGCAGAGCATAAGTTTTGTATTTTATTATGACAGTATACAAAAAAAAGAGATGTATTGACATGAACACACAAGACTAAGCCAAGAAGGTTGATCTATACCTTGAGAAAAGTAGGGTGTTAGTGAGAATCAGGAAGAGGAAGCATGTTGTGACAGTGTTTACAAATTATGGAGAAATTAGGAGCTGCTAATTCATTTCAGAAAATCTTCACAATATGAGTTTTCAGAAGATACTTTAAAAAAATTTTTGAGAATAAAAACAATTTTGCTGTAATTGAAACATATCTGAATGTTGATTGCTTTAGTAAAAGAGATTTAATGAAGAGATTTGTGGTTATATCAGTAAGGAAATAAATAATGGAAACAGAGCAGGTATTTTCTAATGAGAAAGTAGTATTAGCACAGCCAGTATAGGAAAAATTCTGCATTTTAGCAAGACAGCTTCCTCCACATAAGCCTCAGTACCATAGCTTAATGCTGTGACAGCATTAGTTTGTTGTACCAGCTTATCAGACTTTAGCTGCTCTGCTGGGATAGTTGGATTCCAGCTTTGGTAAGAACAGCAAGACACATGAAAAAAACAAAGAACAGTTGAATGTCTGTGAAAGCATGTCACAGATATGCATCTGTCTTTAAGGTTGGAGTGGAGGTAGGGAACTCCTAAGATGCTTGAGCCTCTTCTCATGCAGTGATTCACTAACACATAAGATCTGAAAAAAAAGGAAGCAACACTCAAATTTCAATGTGCTGCCTCATTATGAATTGTTTCTAATTGAAGAGGGAGAAAAAGTACAATGAAGTACATTCCAAATTTGTTGTTCAGTAAACCACCTAAAAAATTTCCAGGCCCACTGTTTAAATTTTATGACCCTGGATCTCCCAGGACAACAATGAAATGATTGAAGTCCAGGAGTTGTTGGTTTCTTCCCAAATAAGACATAGGGGTTCCCTTGCTTCTAGTCTGGTTGTTCTTTTACTTTTTTTTTTTTTTTTTAAATTTTGTTATATTGATCACCTATTATTTTTATTATTTATTTATTTTTTACAATTCAGTTGAAGTACTGTATAAGGCCATAGCTTTCAAACAATAACATCCAGTACCTCTATCTGTATGTAATGCAGCTTTTAATCACAGGAAGCTGCAACATTCATCAACAGTACTTTGAAATTCCTATTATTATTTTTCCTCAGTTCTTGTCATTGGCAAGATAGATGAAGCTTCTCTGGTTTTCAGCCTTCCTTCAGTTGATAGTTGGCTACTTAAAAAGAAAATACTAAACCTTGTATGAAATGCTTTTGGATTCAGATTGAAGAAGTATTAGCTTGCACTACCAATTGCAAATACCTCTAAAGGAAAGAAGCAAAAAAACGCAACAAGAAAAAAAATAGTTTTCATTGGCTTCTAAGCCACTGAGTATAACAGGACTCTATAACACTTTCAACTTCTTGGTCCTGAGGTGAAGGAACCATTCTCCTCAGTTACACAGAATTAGGAAAATATGCAGAAAAGAGCACTTCAGAATGAATCTGTAGGTTTTGCATTTTAAGGAGATTGTCTAGTATCTTGTTCTTTTCTATAGCTTTTACATATCATGGAAGGGTTTGATTAGAATCTTAACAACAGATGATGAGCCACTGTTTGAACACACGAAGAAGCTGAGAAACACATGCTAAGATATTAGTATAGTCTCCAACTACTTTTTGCTGGTATCTCAGTCAGGTAGCTGTAACAGCTACCTGTGTGAGAGACCATATGACAAAACTCAGCTATTCTTTTTGTTAATGTGAAAATATGTTGAGCTGCTGACTCCCCTAAAGCTATGAAGTTCAGCCTATGATTAATTCTCTATAATTCACCCTAGTTGCAGGGTGTTTGTTATTTTTTCTTCATATGTCTACTAAGGCATAATACATACATTAAAATATTTGAACAAATTAACTTAAATTATTATAGGTAAAAATAAAATAGTAACTTGTTACAAATTGATGACAAATATGACTACAACTCACAGATCAAATCCGATCCATGTCAATAATAACTGAAAATCCTCACAACTGATGGCTCTTCACTGTTTCTATAAACAGCTATATCCCTAGGACAGGCTGAACATTACCAGTTCCATCTGGTGGATAGTGATGAACATAGGATGAACAAATGTTAATTTAGTTCTCACATCCACTGACACTAGTGTGAACTAGGATGAAAACTACATTTTTACAAATTTAGCAAATCAAAGGCAAGATTAGGCAACATTATTAGCCTTCAGGGCTACTACAAGAAGTGCTCATTAATTCTGTATGTTTTTACAATTAGGCTTCTGTAGGACTTCCTGCTTATACCTAGCATAAACAGGTATACAGTCCAGATTGATGACAACTTATATGCTTAAATCTTGTCTTATTCAAAAAAATGATTTAATAAAATTCAAAGCTTAGAAATTCATATTAGTTCATCTGATATTTTTTCCAGCATCCTTCTAAATGAGGACTTCTCTTTTAAATTCAAACCTCAGAAACACAGATTCTATGTTGAAAAATACCTCTATTTATCATTTTGCTGTAAATAGATATGGTGACTCATCATCATTCTTTAACAAAAGTGCTTTATAAAAATGTCGCTGTTGAACAGTCTTTCACTGGACCCATCACTTTAAAAAAAAAAAAAAAAAAAAAAACCTCAATAGGGATGCATTTGTTCCCTCTTTTTGAAGTTGCCCAGTGGTCTTCAGCTTAGGTCAAAGTTCATGGTATCTACAAGTGCATGCTAAGCCCTGCTTTCTGACTAGATCCCCATTTCAGGAATTCCAAAGTGTGGGCTGAGACGTAAAGGCAAGTGGCAGCTCTTCTTTTCTCTCTGGATATGCTAACACATAAATAAACAGTCAAAACTATAAATAGCAAAACAGAAAGATAAGTTGTCTTTAAAGAGCATATACAACCATACACTTTTTGCCTAACCCCCCTGCATTGCATATTTGCATAATGTAGTATTTGCTATATAATCAGCCTCTTAATTATTTATTATTTTCCCCAGAGAACCAAAGCTATTTTTTCTCAAAGCAAGCCTTATTAAATGTACAGAGATGCATGTAGTTATGCCATGAAGTGATTTTCTTATACAAAGTAGCACTTTGTTTTTATAAGACTTATTATAAACATTAAAGAAAAATATTGCATATTGAACATATATAGTTTTCCATATTTGCACTCCCCAGAAACATACAAGAGGTATGCCTTTCCTATTACACATTTATAAATACTGTCTACTGATTGCGTCTTAATATTTTAAAAACAGAGTTTGGTCCAGACATACTCAACTTCTGGATGGTAGTAAACAAAAGCATCCTGTTTCTGCTTTCATTGCTGTTCTGCCATGATAACTTAAATGGTATAGATACCAGCATGTCTTTCTGAGGGGTACCTCATGACCCTCTTTTAAGGCCAAAGGTGAAGCACCTTAGCTGAGCAACTTTGAATGACTAGTTCACAGGTGGATAAGGAAATTTACTACCAGCTGTGAAAATGACTGTGGATTGCCTTCAGCTGTAATTAGAGTTGAATATACAAGATTACCATTATCAGTCAAAGGCTGTCAGAGTGCTTGTTCCTCAATTCATCATGTTTGAGGGATTTTTCCCAATTGGGCCATCATTGCCTTGTGTAGGGCAAGAAAGGTGTAATGTTCTTTTTTTTTTTTCCCCCTTTTCATTTTTTTCTACCTTCAGAACTCTTTGAACATTCTCAGACTTAACAGGTGGCAAAAATTTCACTTGTAGGTTAAACATAAATGTTGGGCTAAGCAAGGAGTCTTTGTATTGTCAAGTATTTTAGATTTGTAATCAGACTAGGAATCAGATCCATATTCAGCATTTTCTAGATAACATCCAGAGTCGACCAATAATAGTGGTACTCCATCAGAATTGTCAGCTATTTTCCACCCAATTGGGTGGGCTGTGAAAATGATATGAATCACTACCTAGGTATCTGTTGCCACCTAGATTCAAGATCAGTAATCAACTTTAAATCCCCCCAGTTCTGAGAGTTCCTAAAAGTATCAGAAGGCTTTCTTCCAGGTAAATAATGAATATTATCATTGTAATAACCTTCAAACCTAAGAATCTTTATGACTGATGCTCTTGGTTTTTCTATAGCTACAAGGCCTAGTCACTTGCCTTTATTTCATTTTTTTGATTTTGAGGGGTGTTTTTGTAATGAAAGATGAATTGCTTGTGTAATTGCCTGAGCTCAGAAGCTTTAAGATGAGACCTTGTGAATAACCTTAGAAGATAACAGCCTGAAATATTGCAAAAAGATCTGTTCATGAAATGTTTCTGAAACCTTCTGTCTATGAATAACTTCTTTCTGTGTCTCTCAGTTTCTGTGTTAACCCTCCATCAAAAACAATGCTTTGGCAGTTGAAGACTAAATCATGAAGCAGTAATTTGGCCAATTGATATGTTAAATACTGTCTCTAAGGTAATAAAATTTTATTTTTTTAACCAACAGAATTTTGTGTTGTAAAAGGTTATATTTATTTTACTACTCCCATTGCAGCACTTTACCTTAGATTTATTTAGATTGAAAGAAGATGTCTACCTACATTCTTAGGAAAATGAGGTTTGGCAATCATAATGTGTTTGGAACATTTATTTCAGAAACTTTTTGGGAAAGGAATTTGCCTTTCCTTCTAAGAGTTTCTCGCTGAGACAGAGTAAGTCATGGTACAGGAGCGGTCTCCCCTGTATCACAGGTACAATCTACAATTTATATGATTTTGAGCTTGTATAGACTGGAAACAAATGAGCTTATTAAGTTAAGAGGCCAAGCTATCAACACAGAACTCAGTTCTTGACCACTAATAAAGAATGTTGCACCGTTATGAGTCATGCTTTTCTCTTTGGTAGTAGTCCATTTTTCAGTGTATCTACAATTCTTTTCTGTTAAGAGAAAAAAAAAAAAAGAAAAAAAAAAAAAGAAAAAAAAAGCAATTAACCATGTACTCTTGTATAATATCTTAATAACTTTGCTAAGCAAAATCTCCACAGGGAGTTTTGCTTGAAAAAAGAATGCAGAACCCAACCCTCAGCAATGATGCTTCCTACTAAAATGAAGTGTTGGAGTCAACAGATGATCTTCAGAACTACACTAACAGTTTGACATGTCTTGGCAGTTCCAGCAAGTGTATGAATCTGACTGCAGAACTTAATATATTTGTATTTCATGAGAAATATCTGTCCCAAGAGATGGTGTTTCTCTTTCAACATTTTGCTGTATTACTCAAGTGAACACACCTCTCCAAGAATACCTTCGGCTGCCTGTTTGTTTACCTCAGAGAAATATGTAAAGAAAAAGAAAGGCATATTTACTTACTTCTGTCTGTATGTAAGCTCACACCAGACTGTAAGAAGATTTGAAAACAGTAAAATGAAATGTATTTTTATTTTCAGTTGAATGTGACCTTTCAAAGTACCAGTTATTCCTCTAGATAGCTTCAAAATATGACATCTCTAGTGTATAAGAACTCTTCAATAATCCACAGTTCTGATGGCTCTACTTTGGGAAGAGGCAGAAGGGAAAAAACATGATTCTTATGAAACACTATATAAAAATAAGAATAAAGGCTTGTGCCAAACTATTTTAATAGTTAATTAATACACTTTAATAGCATTTAATAGCCATGCAGATGTGTATGGAAACATTCTAAAAACTAAAATAAAAACCACCAGGTTATGAGGAAGGCACAATTACTTTTTAAACAATTCAACATGGTATAGACAATGCAGAGTTCTTGTTTATATAATCTCATCTTTTGTAAGCCCAATGTTTAATAAAGACAAAGTGCTGAGCAATTATTTCATGTGCAAAAATAAACAGATAGCTATTAAATAGAACAAATATTTGATTTCCTATAACGGAAAATGTTTTAAAATACTGCACATATTTACAAATGCTGTACATATTTTCTTATTCTTGTTTATCTAATGTATGACCAAACTTAAAATTGCTCACATTCAATTTAATTTCTTGTTTTGAATTCAGATAAGCAACATTGAATTTTCCTAATTTGTTTACAACTGCTGCTTTGTTAAACTGACATAATACAGTAACCAGTTCATAACCATCTCCATACTGCAAAGGTATTAATGAGCTGAGGATGACAGTGAAAATCTGGAATAACAGAGTATTCTTGTCTTCAAGTTATGTTATAGTCAGGAAGATCAAGCGGTAGTTGTTCCTTTCTTCTGCACCATGCACTGATTAGTAAATCACATGCTTTCTTTTTTTTTTTTTTTTTTCTTTTTTGATAAGAAAGTATTGGCAATTCCTCAAATAAGTCATCTGAACTTCTACTTAACCTTCATAGAGTTCAGACTTTTTCTAACATCTATTCATTTCTCTGTTGGTTGGTGTGTGGGTGAGGGTGGGTGTCAGTTTATTTGCAGGAAGAGCATAGGAAAAGAGCTAGTCCTATAGTCTTATATGTAGTTAATCTTGATTAAATTCCCTTTCTTTTCATGCTTTTTGTATACTTTGTGTCATAAGCTTCCAAATATAGTTCATAGAAAAACAAAAGGAAAAAAAAAAAAACTTTAATATGCACAAAATTGAATGCAATTAAGGAATTACCAAGGATAGGGAAATGATATTTTCTTCTAATTGCAAGGAGAGGAATACATTGAGAGGAATGTATTCAAAATTAATGCTGAAGTACTAATTACTGAAAAGCAAAATAGTGAAATTATACACAAAGGAGAAACAATAGTTTAATGCATTTGTATATGTACATATTTGCACAGTTACATGTACATAATGTGCAAGTTATTCTTACATCAACTGTATACCATTGCCTCTTCTTCCTCTAGATTACAGGATTCCATCCCTTCTCACAAATTAAATTGTAACTAAACAGTTTCCAAATGCAGAAAACAAGAATGTCAGCAACTTCAAAAAATGTCCACATAGGTTCAATGAAAAGACTTAGCTAAAAAGAAAATAAAAGAAACTCATGATATATAATATCTTTAGACGAGGTATAGAATAGAGAGGAATATTTCTAGTAGTCCTTTTCATAAAGCAGTCCACTAAACCAGCAATGAAGCATACAGTGAAATTGGAGAGAAAACACTTCTTAAAATGTTGGAAGGAAATCCTTTATGTCCACACAATTCACCTGCAGAAGTCTTCACCACAAGTGTGGCACTGAGGTCAAGATCGTAGAACTATCCAGGGCTGAGCATTAATAGGACTCTGAACAGCCACACTTCCCATCAATTAAGACTGACATAACTGTTTTGGTAATATTAATCCTCAGGCTTCTAAGCACCAGTTGTCACATGAGTGGATAGGATCAAAAAATAAAATAAAATAAAATAAAAAGAATGCTAGTGACTGCTACAAGATTCTTAGGCATGTCTCTAAAACTCTTGATAGTATCCACTTCATTGTGTGGTTGGGATTAAACAAGTCCAATATTATTATATTTGAAAGGAGGATACATATTTAATTTCAAATTACAACCTTTGTTATTTAATTATTGGAAAAACATGTCTTTTATTTTCAAAACCCGTTACAAAATTCAAGCTCATTTTATCTACAGGTGTAATTATACAAGACTTTTCATTAGAAAGATTTTGTGTGATATTGCTTACTTCTCCACTTGTATTATTATATATTCAATCTCCTTTTATATTTGCCCATCTGAAGTAATTTAATATGCATCTCTACAAAATACTAAAATGAGAAATAAATGTGAAGAAATTAATTATTATATATTCTTTTCCTGCAGTAAATTCTTGGTCAGAACGATTTCCATTAGTATTTTAAAATGAGTAAATAAATAATAAAAGTTGAAATATGTTTCTGGCCTGATTTAAAATAATAATAATAATAATAATAATAATGAAAAAATACTCATTGCTGTTAAGAAATATAGTAAAAATTTCCCCATTTAACAGTTATACTAATACATCTCAGGGTAACTAAAGACTAACTTCTTTTGGAGTAACTTTGAGCTTTACAGTAATTTCTTTCTCCTTTTACACATTCTTTTATTACATCACTTCCTCTGTTTTATTCAGCTTAACCTGTATATGTAAGTAATACAACAGATCTTGGACACTAATAGTTACAACTTATCTGTGGCTACATTTACTGACAGACTCTGGTCCCAAGTGATGATTGAACCTTTACCACCAAAACCACAAGACCCTTCTCTTGCTAGCTGAATTGAAGAGTAATGTTAGATATGAGAACATAGTAGATTACAATTGCCATGGGAAACATATAAACAAGGTCAGTATATCTTGTGTTTCCCATGATGTAGTGTGTTCTTAGGCAGTAAAAAATAACTGTTCTAACTGTCTCTCTGGTGTTTAAGAGCTCATGTCACTTCATGAGAACAATTTTACTATTAACTGCGAATGTATGTCACAGAAAAAGTAGGACTGTGATAGATAGCCCTCAGTTACTGTAGATTAGGCATTGCCCATCTGATCAATGCTTTAGCTTCTCACATTCTTTCCCTGGCAACCTTTCACTATCAGTGAGATATACATTTCCCATATGTCTGAGGAGCAGCAAAGCTATCGAAATGTCTGCCCACACATGGGAGGCATGGGCCACGGAGCAGCTTGAGGCACAAATCACAGAATCACAGAATGGTTCAGGTTGGAAGGGACCTCCAGAGTTCATCTAGTCCAACCTCTCTGCTCAAGCAGGGTTATCTAGAGCATGTTGGACAGGATCGCATCCTGGCAGGTTCTGAATATCTCAAAAGAAGGAGACTCCACAACCTCTTTGGACAGCCTGTCCAATGCTCTTGTCACCCAAACCATAAAGTTCTTCCTCATATGGTGATGAAACCTCTTGTGGTTCAAGTTATACCCATTACCCTTTGTCCAATCACTGGCGACCACCGGGAAGAGTTTGGCCCCATCCACTTTACGTTGTCCCTTCAGGTATTTGTATAGGCTGACAAGATCCCCTCTAAATTTCTTCTTTTCTAGGCTAAACAGTCCCTATAACACTTTTTGCTGTTCTGTGACAATCTGATCTGAAGACAACGAAAAGATTCATTATTCTGGAAGCTTGTTCAGCTGAGGAGTGATAGGGCTTTACTCCCTACTGAGTAGGTTTTCCTGAAAGTTGGTGTCTTCATCACAGTCTCCTCCATGCCTTGGAGCTGGTCCTCGCTGTGGAACTTATTCCTGGCTCTGCCTTCCCCCAGACACTGATCTTTCCAAGACATTCTTAAGGGATTGTGATAATAGCTCTGCAATTCATTGTGAGATGTTCTTATTTCATATAGCTTTTTTTTTTTTTTTAATTGTATAGTAAAAAAAGATAAAATAATGAAATACCAGACAAAAATGAACTTGTCTGGATGCATGCTGTAGAACATACTGCTGGGCAGTGTATATTATGGAAAACTTACCTATCAGGTACTAAACTACTTACTTGGATGTTGTGATGGTTTCACACTCATGGTCAACTAAACTCTACCACAACAGGTCTCTCACTCCCACTCCTCAAAGGAAAGGGGGAAAGAAAATATGATGCGAGAAAAAAAAAAAAATCACTGTTTGAGTTAAGAATAATTTAATTAAATAGAAAAGAAAGAGAAAATAATAATAATTGTTATTATTATTATAATTATAATAATAAAGACCCCATGGAAGCAGAGAGAAAGAGAAGGAAAACAATTATTCTCTAAATTATCCTTCACTTCCCATCAGCAAGTGATGTTTAACAATGTTTTCGTAATGAGAGACTCCCTTCTCCTACCCCTTTCCAAGCTTTTGTTGCAGAGTATGACATCATATAGTATTGAACATCCCATTTTGGTCAGCTTAGGTCAGCTGTCCTTGCAGTGTCCTCTCCTTACTCACCCCCAGCTGACTTGGGAATGGGGAGGGTAAAGAGAGTCTTGATTTTTTTGATTTATTGTTGTCTAGTGCCAGCACTAGACAACAATAGACAAAACATCAGTCTGATAACAAGGTTGTTCTAGCTACAAGTACAAAGGACAGTACTATATGGGCTGCTATGGGCAAAGCTAACTAAATCTCAGACAGACTCAGTAAGGATGTGCAGCATGCTATGAGCCAGTTCTTTTCTCAGAATCTTGTCAAAGCGGGATGACACTGTCTGAAAGCAAAAACCATTCTCACAGTTTGCCTTCAAGATCACCTGTGCTAACAGACGTTTGGGGCTTTTGGAGTCCTCACAGCATTTTAGGACTGGAAATGGGCTAGCCAAGTTAATTAATTCCTCTGGACCACATCATTCACAAAGAAAAATGACATTCCTTTTCAAACAGCTGAGGTCTTGATTTTTTTTTTAAGTCTCTCAAATGTACAGACACAAATATATTTCTTTTTTATGAGCCTTCTGGCTTTCACATTAATACTATTATACTGTTTTTTGACAGGTGACATTACTAGCATACCCAACTCATTGTTCTTACCTTATGAGTTTTCCAAACTAACATTAGACAACCAGCTGTACAAAGTGTACAGTGTAATTAATTACATAAGACTTTTCAAATCTATATGAAGAAAGACTGTGAATCACAGTGCTGCAAATGCTTACTGTCACATATGGTTAAATATCTTTAACTCTTAGAGGTAACCATAATGGACAATTAAATTTATAACCTTGAAAGATAAGTATGATATTTATAGAAATAGTTGATAGATGCACAGTTTATTTCCTTCCAGTTATCTGTAACAGTGGCACAAGCAACTCAGATTGATATCCCTAACATAAAGTGTAGTGAGTTTGCATAAGTAGCTTGCCAGAAAGGGAAAAAATGACTTTTTTATAATGTCTTATCATGTGCCAACCTTGCCACACTGGTGCCACATGTCTCTTTGCAAAGGATTATATCAGTCCATATTTAGCTACAGAAAATAGTTTAGCATATTTATTGTAAACAGCATATTTTCAAACCAGAAGTGTTGTGTATAGCTGTTTAACACATAATAATAAGAATGGCAACTCCTAAATAAACAGCACATGAGTATTTACCCTCTCCCCCAATTAAGAAAAAAATAGGACTCGAAAAAACATGTAGAGTAGATAAACCTCAAACATGGAATTAAAATATGTGTCAATAGTTGTAGTCTATTACTGTCCCACAGCTTGTGGCTAACTTGCATCTTCACATTCCTCTAGTTCTGATGCCATATCCAACCTGACTATCTATTCATGGTAATTTTATGCAGATCTGCCTCTGCTTATTCAAGACACTTTCTTCAACCCGTTTTCATATGCTGACATGAAAAAAAAAATGCATAACCGTTAACAACATTTGTACTATTGATGCCTGTGCATGAGTATGAGAAAAGAACCTTCTTTAGTTAAAACCCTGCCAAGACAGTACTGCATTTGTTGTAATCTGCTCCAGGGAAGAGAATAACAAAACAATTTTTAACTACAGCTCAGGGTAGTCACTACTGGATAGTATTCAAAGATTTGGAGATAGGACCAGTTGGAGAACTTACATAACAGGACAGCATGTCTCTCCCACTAGACAAAAGAAGATGACCAGAGTTATGCTGACATATAGTCAAGGCACTAGCCTTGATCTCAAGGTGTCATTTGTATAATATTTATTCTAGATATACATATGTACATTTATATGTGAAATATACACATGGAAGAATGAGTTACAAATATATTCATATCAAAATCCTCCCTGTCTAAAAGGTAGGGCATTTGAAACTGGGTTTTAAGAAGAGCATTTTCTAATTTAATGTAGTACAAATTATTTTGACTGGGCACATGAAAAAAAAAAAAAAAAAAAACTGTATTTATGTCTACAACAAATTTTTGTTGGTCAGGTGGAAGAAATATCAGATGCTTCCAAACAGGAAGTGATTTGTTTCCAAATAGCTCAATGCTTAACCAATCCTTTCAACATCGCTGTAAGGATATCATTCTCTTTACATCATTACACCTGTAACTGCAAGAAGATAAAGTATTTGTTTAATGAATAATCATATACATGCTGATTACTGCCTTACATCTTTATTCTTCAGACCTTCTTCTTCCTCCTCGAGCAGACTCCTAGAATATCCCATACAGCAGCTTGAAAAATGTCATCTGGTCCAAAACAAAGTTCAGTTATCTATCTCTTTTCCAGAGATCTTTAAACTATTTGTCCAGAATAAATTTGTCACCAATAGCAAGAGTATTCTAAGAGTTAAGAACAAAGCCTTTAAAAGGCATCACTATTTTTAGATATTACAAACTCCTATTACACAGTTTCAAAAGTATTAGCCTTATCAGCTGTTCTTTAATGGAAGCAGCATTTATACAATTATATTTGCCTTCTCCTAAAAGCTTGCTATCCATACAGTGAGGGAAAAAAAAAAAAATGCCCTGAAATGCTTGCTTTTCCTTTCTGCCCAACATTCTTTTTTCAGTAAAACTACATTGTACACTAAATGGCAACAATTACTGCATGCCACAAAGTCCAGACAGTAACCATTATTTTTTCAGTTTTCATTAAAATTTTAGGACAGGTACCTAAGCAAAACATGCACTTACAACTGTCACAACAAGTGCACTGTATGCAATGGTCTATTAAACTAATAAAAATTACTAAAGTAAGTGCAAAATTGTATAATGCTGTATGGCTAGCAAAATGCCTTCTACGAGTATAGCATTTACAATGCTGCCAGCCCATTGACTGCTGTGAGATGGTAACTACTTTTCCTAAAAGCTGAAATTACTTTGCCTCTCACAAGTTCCAGCTCTTGATCAGATAAATGATAAACATCTGGATGCAAGAGCAAGCCTTCAGATGTTTGTTGAGCATCTGGAACATTAGTGCAGTGACTCCAGAAAACAGAGAAAGGGCTGTTGGCTTATGGTTTTCTTTACCCAACACAGGAAGTCACAGGCTAGTCATGGCTGAAAGCAAGTCATATTAAGATAACGACCACATTTGCTCTCCAAAGAGCTACATAAGCCCAGAAGACATATTACCAATGTAGTAGGTAGCAGTCATATTGTAAAACTTTTATCATCACTTTCTAACACAAATAACCTCCCACAATTTGCCATGAATGTATTTACATGGTTCTTTTTTTTTTTTTTTTGTAAAACTCATAAACATTTCTTTTCAGATGTGTAATGACTTTTCTAAATGCGTAATCAGTTAAATAATCTTATTTTGTCTTAAAATTTTCTTTGGAGGGAGGAGCTACATTTTGCTCCTGTTACTCTCATTAATAACCTCTTTCATATGGTCATTTGAAGCAGTAACCCCTTATTATGATAATTATATCTCGATGCGAGCAGTAGCAAGGAGCAGCCAGAGGCAGCAATAAGATAGCTATGAAAGATAAGCTTTTTACTTTGGATCAGATGACTTCAGATAATCTGTGCCAGAACAGCAACGTCTATGGCATTTAATTGCCTCCAGCACAGACAGCACATTCTGAGAGACATTCACCTTACAGTCTCCCTTCTCTTTTGGAGCTACCACATCATCAGCCTAATGTCAATATAGCCAAGATAACCCACAGGTCCTGGCTATGTCTTTTCTTGTTATTACACCTATTCAATCTGAAACTGCAGTCAAAGTTGAGCATAGGATAAGGTGTGGAAAGCCAAGTCTCATAAAGACCAACCACTAGTCTGTCAAAAAGCTGACAATGCCCTCACTTCACTTGAGCTCAGCATCAAACTGAGTCTTTTTCAAACCATCTGTGACTCAGATGTTTCAAACCATCTGTGAATGCAGTTACCTGGTTTCAAAGAACTTGCTTCTCTGCTTATACCAGCCTTACCAGAGCACCACATAGGTGTCAGGCCTATGTAGCTGTAGGCCACTTTGCCATAGTACTGCCACCTGTTACTATGATGTGCAAACATACGTTTCCAAACAGGTTAGTTACTCAACCTCAGAGCTATGTATGTGGTATTAGCAGAATAATAGGAATTCCACCAGAGAAAGTAAACGAATAAAAAATAAAAAAATAAAAATAAAAAATAAAATAAAAAAAGCAATGACAAATGCTTCTTGAAAATTCCTTTAAAATTCTGTCTTGTGGTAACTTAGCAGCACGATCATTTATTTGTTTCATACGAGGGTGAACCTGAGTATAAGCACACAGTCCCAATTTCAGAGAGACACTGACATGAGTTAATACCCTAATATTCAATTTTTCAGTCATGGAGAAGAATTCTGTGCACTAAAAACACCTTTCACCATTAAGGAAAGCAATAGCAAATTGGCTGATTAGCATAAATGTACAATATTGTCTCTTAAGAGTCATTAACATGCTTTCCCAATGTAGTTGTTTCAGTTGTTAAATTTATGAACTCTTTTTTTGTTGTTGTTTTGTTTTATTTTAAATCTTGGCACCTCTATCACAAATGTTATGATTCCCAGTAGGTAGAAAAGCCCTGAGCAAGCATAAAATGAACTTTTTAAAAAATATGAACCTAGTGAAAAAAATACAGCCCAGAAATACAATTAGTGTTGCAAATAAACTTTGTATTGGGAAATTTACAGAATTTAATCCAGTGAGATTTTGTTATGCCTTGATACAAACCACATAAAATAAATAATAAATGTCTTCCATCTTTCATTTTTAAAATAAAAGTACCCCACTTCCATTATATCAACAAGAAATTGTATATTGGGAATCATAGGATTATTAACTTTCTAAAAATGTTAATAAATAATCAGACCATTATCACTGAAATTCAAATGTGATAATCAGCTGAATTCAAGGGGTCCTTTCCTATAAAAAGGCAAAGAAGCCCTGGACCAGGTAGTTTCTTTGACTTAAATAGAACCACAAAGTGAGAATCTCTCAACTAGTCCAGAGCTTTTTCAGCACTACTTTGTAAATTATAAGAAGATATACTGTACCATATCTGTGCCATTAGGCATAGTTCAGCTGTCGAAAATTGTACTGTTGGTACTTTTATCATCCATAGAGAATGTATCCAAGATAATGAAATCATATGTTACCCTTTGAGATTTACAAATCTGACACCACATGCAATGTTTGCTCTCCCTTCTTTAAATTAATATAGAGAGGCATCTCTTAGTATGCTGAAAATCTTTTCTCTCAGCTCTCCATAATTTTAGAGGTCATTTAATGAATGCAGTCATGAGTTGATAGAGTCCTCCCCCTATTGTAACTAATCCAATAAGTATCTAACATTTTAGGTATTATTGTGCTATCTGTATTGCTGCTCAGTAAGGCTGCCACTTATCCCAAAGACAAAAAACAGACTGGCAAGGAAGCAGCAGTTTGGCTTAAATTCACATACTTGCCTGTCGGAGAATTTCAAATCACTGTTCATATCTTTCATGAGCTCATCCATTCACCAGCAACAGCCTGGTGCTGCCAACTGATTTGGGGAGTATATTTCTCCGATGTTCTGGGGAGTAGTAATTTGCATCTTGTAAATTACACAAAGTATCTATCAAGCAATAAATAGGTAAATAGAAAAGAAGGTCAGTAATATTTGAATGAATGCACCGATAGAGATTTCTCTGATATTTTAATTGCTCCTCTCCAATGCATTGAAAAGGCAGACCACATGTTGTTGTTGTTGTTGTTTAAATAATGGTGAAAATAAAGAAAGTATAAAGTTCATGTTTTATTTTTATAAGGTTGTACCAGTGAGGCTCCTTATAAACTTGTCCTGAAGTACTAACTTCTTTTCTCTCTCCTCTCCTTTCCCTTTCAAACCCATTAAACTGCTGTTTTGTTTTGTTTCATAGTTGTTTTTGTGATTATCTATCTTCTGATTATCTAGGACCAGCACTGCATCATATTTCAGTCTACAGAACAGCACTTGTATATTATTGTGTTATTTTGATTCTATTTTTAATAATTTGCTTTACGTTTGATGCTAGGTTATTGGATATATTTTGCCCATCAAACTAATGCAACTTACTGTTTCCACTTCTTACCCAAGGCCTTTATCAAGGCTTGATCCTATTTGCAGGACAAATGAGATTTTTTTTATTTTTTTTTTTAATACCAGGAGGATGAAAGGAGCAGGTTAGCTGCTATGTCCAGACTGCAGTTCTATAATCCACATGTACAGTTCACAAAAGCAGGCCAAGGAGTTTCAACCAGTGGTTTCAATCACAGTTTATGACTCTAGGATTTTATAAGAAGTTTTGAGGAAGACATTACTATTTTTTTTTTCCTGAAAAGCACTCACACACTCTCACCGCATGTGGGGAGCAATCCTAGCTTGGCATGAATTTTGCTTAGACTCTCAGTCATCCACTTTAAACAGCTTACTGAGCCCAGGGCAAAGACCCAGAATGCTGTGGGTCACTTTGCTGGTACTGAAGTGAGTTGCAACTGAGCCCTCTTCCCTGGAAACCTCAAAGACATTTGTCTTGACATTTCTGGTGTTCAAAGTTTTTAAGAGGTTACTGGTTGAATAAGGATAATGAGTTCTGTCCTTCAACCTGTTTTATAGATCCAGGTTGCTTTTCAGTAGGTTACAAATTAAATTCCCCAACACGCACAGACTATTCAGTAATTCACCACAGCTTTTTAATCATAACTCACAGTATGTGAACTAGTTCTCCACAGGAACGAAGGATTTTTAGAAAACAAAGTACAGATACAGTTTATTCTTTCTTTGAGCGGAGGATGGACACTGTGGCCTCTTAAAGGCCTTTTTATGATTTGTTTAAAATATTTACTCGGTTTCCATCCAGTATTTTTGCAAATACAGTACCTCAAAAACTATAGCTTCCCCATAGTAAAAATATTGAGCAGACAGATTCCTTCCATACTGGAAGATGCTACCCAATTATCACACTCATCAGGACATCTAACCAGAGGTTTGAAGCCTGTAATAAAGATAATCTGCAAGACAAACCCTCACACATTCACTGCTCACTGTAGATGACTTCTGCTGTGAGCTACTTCTATTTCTTTTGATATGAAACACCCCTAGGAGACTAAATAAAAGGTATGCCTACTTACATGCTGATTGTATCAATTCACTGAAATCCATCGGAGATATGCAACACAACAAAACTGCGTACAACAATCAAGTTTGTTAAAGATGTCTGCATAACTTCTCTTTTTTCTCACCCCCCTTCCCATGTGCTTCTCTCTGGTAGGCAAATGCAACCCCTAGATTATGGGGAAAGAGTTTTGGAGATGTTTAACAAAATCTTAAATGCTAAGTCTCTAGATTTCTAAATTGTCTTCTCCCGAAGCTTGTGTTCAGGCAGCAGCAAGATGAAACTTAAAATCTACCCATAGATATTATTATTGGTGCACAAATTGAAAGGGAACATGGAGATAACCTGCTTTAGGCAGACAGGAGAATGAATATCAGGAGATGGGAAATAAAGCACACCTTAAGAAAGCACACAGTAAGAAATGCCTGCTGCCGGTGACTGTCTTCCCTGTGTACCTAAGTAATTTATTCCTGACTCAATTAAAAATAATAATAAAATAACATAAATGTAATTTACATTAAAATGTAAATGTATTTTACATTTATGTAATTTACATAAATGTAAATTAATGTAAACCTGAAGATAGAAATCAGTACCATAATTAGAAAGAGAGGGGAAGGAAGGTATTGTATTAACTAGACTAGACTTCTCCAGAAAATCAAGGCATTCCAATGGTTTGGTATAGGGGGAGGTTTGCTGATTTGTTTAAAGAACGGAATGAGTTCTCAGCATTTATTATTTATTTGTACTTTGTTTACATTGATATGCACAAATTATTACATGAAAATCTTTCACCTGTAGTGCTGAAGGTCTTTTGTCTTGGATAGTTCAAAAGTAAAGTTAAACCCAAACAGACTTTATTCTCATTAATCTTAAAACACCAATTGGTTAAAACATTGTGTTTGCCCTAAGATAATGCTGTGCAAAGACTATTTAAAATGACATAGGCACTCATTCCTGGGGACTTCCTCCTGATGGATCCTTACATTTCAGCTTCATAACGTATGAGGCAGGTTTGTTTTGTTTGTGCAATTAGTCACATTACTTAGCAATATAAAATGTGTTTTTTACACTAAACTCTAGGGAATACAATATGCAGAATTCATAAGATACAAAATACATAAAAATTCATTTCCTGAGCAGAAGCACTGCAACACTGTATAGCAAAAACTATTACTTTTTTCATTGTATTTGTAATAAAGAACTCAAGCAACCATGCCCTTCAAGGCTGGGCTCCTCACCACTTCACTTGAACTCAGCCTCAGCATTCAGCCATGGCATGTGAAGTTAATTACTCTGGGCACTGGGGCTCTGAACAGAAGAATGACCCTATTTGCAGCTTCATGTACTATGTACCACGCTACAGTGAATTCTTTCAGTACCTACACATTGCACACTCAGTGACTCTGAATGGAGTAATAATTCTAGCACTCTGGAGGAAAACTCAACTGTCATCTCATTTTCACAGGGACACTCTTCTTCCCAGGTAACCATTTAATGGGGGCTGATATCAGTCCACATTCAGTCACTGTCACCCTCCCAGTTAAAATTGCATGGAAATCCAGTGATTATGAATTTCAGAAACCATCATGAAGGAAGGCAGGCTTGAAACAGTTTGCAAGCATTGGATCCCTAGACCTTTCCTACAACTTTTATATGAAGGACATTAGAATTATGGTGATTCAAAAATCTTTGGTTGTAAATGACTCCTCATTCTAAAGAACAAAACATTATCTTCAGGAGATCTGGTTACATAATCTGTCAAGATAGCTGAGGAGCTGAGGAGATGAATATTTTCATAGAAACTGCAATATCTTCATAGAAGCCAAGAAAAAATAAAGTAATTTAATTTAAGAAAAAGTCCATTACACATGATTTTTTGCCAAACACCTAACTATTTTCAGTTGGGTTAAGAAAACACCTAACTATTATGCTGTTGGGGTAAGAAATTTCAGCAGCCTCACAAAAAATAAAAAAATAAAAATAAAAATAAAAATAAAAAATAAAAAAGTCTACAATTAAAGATGAAATGCCCTACATCAATGTACTGAGGTGGTCAGCTTTGTCTGACATAATCAAAATTATGTCAGATGATGTGATCTATCACAACAATAATAATAGTAAAGGGAAATTTATAAAAGTGATAAAATATCTGTACCTGGTATAAAATAGTTGCAAATCTGATTCAAATAAAGGAACATTTATAATTTCTTTAAAAAGACTTGTATCAGAATATTTGCTGACATGCCGATATACCTCCAGCTTGAAATGTTTTTTAAGAACAAGTCCTTATCACACACTCTTTTGAATAGTAGTTGTAGAAAGATGACTAATCATTTCCAAGCACAGGATTTATTTGCTAGAATTTTCCAGGACCCATAAAAGTACAAATATTTTTTAAGAGTACATGAGGAAACATGTTCTTATTAGCAAAAACAAACAAACAAACAAATCTGCAACTCAAAATTCTAAAAAAAAGTTCTCAGATCTCCTAAGGTATCAACAGGGACAGAATCCTCTTTCTTTCTTTTGTTTATTTACTTATTCACAAGCTCTGAGCATTTTTATTTCCCAGCACAAAATCTGAAGCTTTAAAACAGACAGCCATGAAGGTGACACTTTAAGAAAGCTTAAGTAGCTGAGATCTGGAATGATTTTGTGTGAATTGACAGATTAATGTGCACAACTTTCATCTGACCCAGACAGAAAGGGAAACACCAATTTTTTTTTTCCTGATGTACTTTCTGAAATCACTAGAATGCTTATTAGGTGGTAATTTCCTTATTGGGACACAAGTGTGATATTTCCATGAAACATTACTCTTTTGCTACAGTACTAAAAGAATTAAAGTGTACAATGGGAGCCTGGGTTCCCCTTTCCCTTTTCCCTTTTCCCTTTTCCCTTTCCCTTTTCCCTTTCCCCTTTCCCCTTTTCCCTTTCCTTTCCTTTCCTTTCCTTTCCTTTCCTTTCCTTTCCTTTCCTTTCCTTTCCTTTCCTTTCCTTTCCTTTCCTTTCCTTTCCTTTCCTTTCCTTTCCTTTCCTTCAAAATATAAATCTTCTGTACTTTTTTCTGCTTTACAAAGAAATATTACCAACCATCCAGATTATGATGTTTCAATTTAACTACTGTAAATTTATATTCTGCTTAGTCATGAATTGTAATAGTCAATGCTGATCTCACAAAGTACACTTTTAAGGTAAATAGTGTTCAGCATGTTATCCCTTTACCTTTTTGATTCGTAGTAGTTATTATAGGCAGTGGCTTGACTCTAGGAAAATATTTCTTCTTTCACCTGGGTAAAAACATTAAAGCTAGAGAATAAAGAATAGAGGGTAGCAATATACAACCTGTGCTACTTCTAGAAAAACTTTAAAATTAATATCAGTTTGTGAATTTACTTCTGAAAGTGTTGTGTCTTTGTGCATTTCCAGAATTTATTGCCTGAATAATCATCAATAATTTTGAACTATTTATATCAGCTGAGAAATTCTACCTTCCATATCTTTGTTGAAAATTGACCTTTATTTTTAATATATATCTAACTGCCCTACTTTACTTGTAAGAAGCCAAGTCAAATCATAGAATCATAGAATGGCTCAGGTAGGAAAGGACCTTAAAGATCATCTAGTTCCAACCCCTCTGCCATAGGCAAGGAAATCTGATAACATAAATAAGTATTATACACTCTCAACTATAAATCACGTTACTCATTAATTAATATTAATATTTTAACTATTCCAAAAAATTTTAATGCTCCACTTAATATATATAATCACTTGATGGATGTAGAATATGTTTAGGATACTTAAATTAATGAGTTTTCTGTGCCACTTACCAGCAAATTTTAAGGAAATGTGACCTGATGGGAAATAATTACAAAGAAAATTATTCCAAGTATATTGAGATTAAATATTTGAAAAGTGAAAATAACTTACAGAATTAAATTCATGTTATGTCACATATTGTGTGACAGGCTCACTGAATTTTGAAATCTTCAGAGTTTTGTGACAGCATAGAAAGGTTAACTTTAAAGAAAACATACTTGCAAGCCTCCTGGATTATGAGAAAATCAAATGATATTTATCAATAATCTCACAGAACATCTCCTGAATCCAAATGAAAGGCAAATTTACTGGCTTAAGAAGTATATAATATTTGAAAGTGTTCTGTGGTAGTGAAGCAATTACTGATAGAAGATCCTTTGCAGTTTTGTATCCCTGAAGCAAATTCAGTACTTTCTGTTCAGTATTTGAACAGAAAACCTAAATTTGGCTCATGTTTTGAACTTTCCTCATTTCCTCTAAAATAAAAACAAATAATTAACAAACAATGCAGAGAAAGAAGGAACCTGCATTGAAGATTCCCTGCTAGGGCTCTGAACAGGAGATGTGGAAGTCCCTCAGAGTAATTTACCAACACGGGGTCTCCCCACGTCTCTCCCATTCTCAACATGATGTGGACTATTTATCCACTTAAACTATTTTCTCCCTTCTATTCTCATTAATTTTGTCGATGAAAGATGGACAAAGAAGGAGCATTTTTATAAGAACTTTCAATTTTAAGAAATCATCACACAAAGCAACTATATCAGGTACACAAGAAGATTTTTTAATACAGATCATGACCATCTCTTTCTAATACGTATTAAAATGTGCTTTAAGACTATTAACTCTGCTGTGTGAGAATCCTAGGCACAAGGCATAAATTCCTGGGAAAGTGTTAGAGTCTCAACCAATAGGTCAGATCTGCAGAACATGTTCCTCCAGTTTCAATATTTTAATGCCCACAAAATGGGCATATATGGGCGTGTAATGGGTACAAATATGATAGCATTAAAAGTTGTATAATGGCAAGTCTTTATCAAAATATATAAAATCTACCACTGATTCATGAAATGTGTTATCTCTGCCAGGAAATAAAATTATATGTTGATTTCAGTTGAACTATTCTTACTTGTACCAGCTGCAGATCAAGTTCAGGATATGTAGAAATGCCATTATTACACATAGTGTTTATCTATGATTTGTTTTTTATTACTGCTTATCAGTGACGCATATGTTCTTTCCTTTTATACTGCCACAGTATTTTGAAGGATAAAATAAATAAAAGTGGTATCCATTTTACTCCTGTGGTAGTCCTTTTCCTCTTCTTTCTTAAGAATATTGAGTAATGTGTTTTTTTAATATATATTTTTCAAGTCCTATCTGTAGAGTATCAAGTTGTATTCACAGAAATTAGAGTCAAAGAGAGACTGAAAGAGAGTCACTGGATGTCAGTAGCTTGGTCTGGTTTTATTAAAAAATAAAATAAAATAGGTTTTATTAAAAAATAAAATAAAATAAAATAAAATAAAATAAAATAAAATAAAATAAAATAAAATAAAATAAAATAAAATAAAATAAAATAAAATAAAATAAAATAAAATAAAATAAAATAAAATAAAATAAAATAAAATAAAAGCCATGTACAGAACAGAATATGGAGAAAAAAGTGCTGTTGACAGGTGCCTGGATAAAATAACTTGCTGTTGGAAGGTTTTAAGCCCTGAGGATTTACTTTTACCTGTCGGGTTGGAGATGGCCAAGGAGCAGAAATAATGATCAGACAGACAAATACACTACCACAAATAAGCCTGTGCCATTCCTCCTGGCAACTCTTCATTATTTAAAACAGTGCTACTTTGAAGAGAAGCAAAATGCTTGAGACTTGCTCTTTGTGTAAAGATAACAGAAGGCTCTTTTTAAAGATAAAGCATCCTGAGACATCTTTGAAGGTAAAAGGCATTCTTCCAGAAACATCTCCTGTGGTAGGTATTTGGAATCATGATGTATTTGTTTAAAGTAAATAAAGAGTGTTCTCCAAACTGCAGGTCCCTGCCTAGAGCAGCTTAAAAGAGGATGTGTGTATGCATGTAGTTACAGTGCTGTTTACTGAATCTATCTATTTAATTTAAATATAGGTTTAATTTACATACTCGGTGAGCCAAGTTTATTCAAAGGACATAAGTAGGACTAAAGTATAAGTCACACCCTGTTAGAGTGGAAGGGGTAAAATGGCATCTTTACATGTTTTTCATCATATCCACTACAGAATGAACCAGAAGTGATAGAGACAATCTTGATTCTGAGGGATTGCATGTGACTCTTCATACATTCAAAAAGGTCGTTGGAGGAACAACCAAGAAGCAAATATAGCTATCTCATTGTCAGTGTTCACACAGGGAGCAAATAGTTCTTATAGCATTACTGAGCTGCTAGTCCTGTATTTCCCACCATGACAAAATATACAAAGAGCTATAAGATTTGTTTCATCTTTTTATTCTGTCCACTCTGTTTTTATGTTAATTCAGCATGCTTGCATTAAGAATGACAAACTGCACAAATACAAGAAGGGCGTTTGACATGAGGAGTCAGGGCAGCAACATTGCTATCTTTTTCCCTTTTCTTATTCCCTTTAACTTTTGATCAACCACATTGTAACACAGCAGTTTATCAGACTAACACTTCTATTTGGTTGGAAAGCTGCCTGGCAGAGAAGGACCTGGGAGTGATGGTGGACAGTCGGCTGAATATGAGCCAGCAGTGTGCTCAGGTGGCCAAGAAGGCCAACACCATCCTGGCTTGTATCAGAAGCAGTGTGGCCAGCAGGGCTAGGGAAGTGATTGTCCCCCTGTACTCAGCTCTGGTGAGGCCGCACCTCGAGTACTGTGTTCAGTTTTGGGCCCCTCGCTACTAGAAGGACATCAAGGTGCTTGAGCAAGTCCAGAGAAGGGCAATGAAGCTGGTGAGGGGTCTGGAGAACAAGTCTTGCAAGGAGCGGCTGAGGGAGCTGGGCTTGTTCAGCCTGGAGAAGAGAAGGCTCAGGGGTGACCTTATCGCTCTTTACAAGTGCCTTAAAGGAGGCTGTAGTGAGGTGGGGGTTGGCCTGTTCTCCCACGTGCCTGGTGACAGGACGAGGGGGAATGGGCTAAAGTTGCGCCAGGGGAGTTTTAGGTTAGATGTTAGGAAGAACTTCTTTACCGAAAGGGTTGTTAGGCATTGGAACGGGCTGCCCAGGGAAGTGGTTGAGTCACCATCCCTGGAGGTCTTTAAAATATGTATAGATGTAGAGCTTAGTGATATGGTTTAGTGGAGGACTTCTTAGTGTTAGGTCAGAGGTTGGACTCGATGCTCTTGAGGTCTCTTCCAACCTAGAAATTCTGTGATTCTGTGATTCTATTTGTGTCAGTGCCTGATGTGATGTGGCACAGGCCATCAAGCAACCGAGAGTCAAGTTCTGCTTTACAATTTTTTATAGCAGCCACTTAGTCCCATCTTAGGTCGCTTTTAGTCCCTTTGGTTTGTGCCACAATAACACTTATTCAGATGTTAAATAACTGAAATGGAGCCAAAATCACAAGCTGGTGATGTCACTTCCAGCACCTGCCATTGTCTATCAATGCTATATGACTACACTGGTGTCTACATCAGTTATCTAGACCCTTTATTTTAAAGACAAAGAGGAAAAGACATAAATATCTTTTTTTTTTCTCTCCCAGTTCCATATCATGCCTAATAATCCATGCCAAAAACATGTCCAAGCAAGTTCAAATACAGAACTTAGGTGAAAAAAAAAAAAACCAACAGGTCTGAATCTCCCACAGGAACATTTCCTTCCAATTTACTTCTTCATCATAAGTCATAATACTCGTCCACCCCAGACATATTATTGGGATTTATTGCTGCATTACAATGGCCTTCCTAATTAATGCAAAACCACCATCACTTTTCTCTTCCTTTAATATGAACATGTATTCAAAATTCAGCTCCTCCAGGTGACAGCAAGTTTACAAACAGAAAAAAAAAAAAAAAAAAAAAAGTACAGTTGAAGAAATGTCGCTTCACTTTCCTGTTGTTTGTATGTTCCAGTTTTAAGTGAATAAAAGCAAGTCTGTAGAGTTTGAAGTACCTAAGAATTCTCTCAGCTGCAAAGTGCAAAGGAAGAAGCTTATATATCAGATGTTGCTGAGGTGACAGCATTCAGATAAAACCAGTACTTAGCAGACAAAATACCAGTGGAATTTCAAATGGATCTATTTCTTGCAAAGTTGTTATTATTTTCAGGTAAAAATGATGTTACATAAGCCAATTATAACTAGTAATTTTCACTGTAGTTCGAATCTTGTCCCAATCTTGTGTAAATTTTGAAAGTATCACCTTCAGCACATGATCTAAGGGTTTCTTTGTAGAGAATAAAAATATATATCCAAGTAATATTTTCCCATTAAAAACAAATATTTAAATAATTTTGACCTTCTCTTTAATTATGTATAACATTGTCCACTTTCATCCTCAGACAAGAACCGTGCTTCGAAGATCTGTTTTGCACAAGGTCCACAGGCAATTCTAAGCAAGTGTTTGAAGACCTCTGAAAACAGGCCTAATGTTACTTGCCTTCAGGGTGGTTATCAGAGTCAAACTCTCATCTAGTGCTTACACTAAAGAATTAACCCCATTATCATACAGGAATGACTTCTGAGTGGCTGCAGCAGTATTAAAAGAACAAAGGGAGATGGATTTTATATACTTAATAAGGGATTTTAGTGGGTCAAACACAATGTGGGGAGACTGGTTGAATACCAGTGAACAGTTTTGTAAAAAACAGAGCATACAACAGGTTACTTGTTTCCAAATTTAATTGCTTTGCTGTGGGAAAAGAATTTAGGGTAATGTTTGCAATGGAAGCATTTTTGCTGAAATCTCTTCCTATCCATCAATCTTTTTCTCAGTAACATGGGTTGTTTGTTTTTATGAGCTCTGAAATCTGTTTTATTGCTGTAAAATATAGAAGCATGGATTACTTAGGGTCTACTTTCATTTGATTTGATGTGGGTGGGTTTTTTTGTTTGTTTATTTTAAAGAAATTAACCCTTTAATTTTATATTGCCTTGTGCCTAACTTAACCTAGGCCACAAAAACAAGATGATATTTTAAAAGGAAATGTATATAGTTCTGAGGATCTTCGCATTTCTGTGCAGCTGCATGATTTCATCAACTACAACTGCATCTCTCCACACAGACCTTCACTGATTTTTGTCACTTCCTCCCATTGCCCTTGTCAAACAGGATTTAAGAAGAAGGAAATGTTCTGTCCATGTTCATCCTGAAAATCACAGCCAGCATCTCCAGTACTATGGTGACCACAGGACAAATAGTATTGTTCCTTTCAAATCCTCCCTTTGTCTTGCTATTTAGTTATTGAACTAACTACATCAAGAAGTAGGTACAACAAGGGTAATTGGAATCAGGTTACTAGTGTGCTTTCAGCAATAAGAGGTGTATGAAGAAGGAAAGCAGAAGGAGATCTATGTAAGAGTGGTTTAATTGACTTTTGGGTCCAAATGAGGCACTGCTGTAATTTCATTGAATTCCATGATGTTACTCCTGAGAAAATATGGTCTGTAGAGAGATTAACCCTCTAGGAGAAAATGACACTTTCTCATAAGCCCCTATTTTGCTTCCTGGAAAACTGGTTACGCCTTGAAAGCTTGGAACAGGGTATGAAACAAAAGGGAAAAGAGCAATTACCAGTCAAGGTGGATATAATTAGGCCTAAATCAATGTGATAGAAGTTAAACGCCTCATTTTTATAAGATGGGAAACTGTGTAAGACATAAACAAATTATAGCTTTTTTTTTTTACAGTAATAGAGGCTCCTTGGAACATAAACAAACAGATAGAACCAGGAAGGTTTATGTCAGAGCGCTAATTAAAATCCCGGCCAAGCAAGATAAAAATACTTTGGATTTAACAAGAAGAAGAATAAAACATTTTTTAAAAGAACATATGGACAAGCTTTTTCGCAAAATACTTATATCATTACAGGAAAAAGATATGGAATAAATAACTGGTGTGTGGAAGATGGAAAATATGTCTTAAATGAGAACTTAGAGTTGGTTGTCAGGACAGTTTTATTAAATGCAAAAACTGAATACCTCTTTAAGCATTTCACCTCCTTCTATTCCCAGTACTGGAAACACCCTCGTTACTACAGCATAGACCATTAATGGGCCAGATTCTCCACCTTTACTAACTGCATCTGGAGCTGTCAGCCTATGAGTCCTCAGGGGACAGAGAAAGAAAAAACAAAACCAAATAAAACTAAACAAAACTAAATCACAAGTCTCAATAGAGTTAAAACAGTAGAAGTCTTCAACATACATATGTTAGCTAAACTGGAATAACAGAGGTGCAGATGAATATTCCCTTCTCCAGCTGTGCAAGAGAGGTGCTATTCTCTGGCAGGAGGACTGTAACAGCTAACTGGCAGTGTATAAGGTATGTTAACTTCCTCCACCATCTCAGCTGGTTGCAAGGGTCTCTATTAACTTGAAGAGTGGCATAAAAGTAATTAAACACTATTTGCTTAAACCCAAAGTCCCCACAGTTTGTATGAGGCTAAACATTTATGAGTGCAGAAAACAAACAAACAAATAAACAAACAAACAAACAGACTGGCACAAAGAAATTGATATCTTTTGATAGTCATGAAATTGGTTAAAATTAGTGATTTTAGTAATTAATATCTTTGTGGTTTGGACCAATTTCCTAAACATTTTTAAAGCTTTTTATTACAAGTTTGTTGAAATCCAGCAATTAGCCTGTTGTCTCTTTGTGACTTTCCAGATGAGTCAGCCATTTTTTTTGGATGGTTATGCAAGAATTTCTTTATTTTCATTCACAACAACCAAGTTTAACTTTAACTCCCTAAACACTTCTGTATTTTTGTGAACTTATGCAAAATCATTTTTGTGAATGTTCTTGTGCAATGGACACTGAAACAAAATGGTCTAAAACAAATTAGTGTTTCTGAGTTACTCCCCTGCTTCTAATATTTTTTTATTTTTATTTTTTGAATTGAAATTTTAAATAACTGAATTCTAAATCACATAAATCTCAGTCAATACAAATTCTGGAAATGGAATTGCTTTGGAAAGGGAATAACTCATCATGTTTGGATCACCTTCTTATTTTTTATAAAAGAACCAGTAATTATTAGCTAATATCAGCTGTGTATTTGTAAAATGGATACATGGATTCCAAAATATATTTCTATTTCAAACCAGAGTAAAATGATCAAGTGTAAGACATGTTGATTAAGGAATTATTTCTCCTTGGTATATCCATCACAAAACACTTAACAAATTGGTGATGAATAAATGGGAGGGGAAAGTACATTAGGTAGGGATGATCAGATAGGGTGAATACCTGAGAAACAAGTAGGAGATGTTCAAAAAAACTTTTTCTTTATGTGTACCGCCTTAGCAATTGTTGGATTATTCATACATGTAGGAGAAGTCAAACACTGATACTTAGAAAAGAAACCTCTTAACAGAGGAGGAGACTTATTGGAAAGAAAGCACAGAATTAAAAAGAGAGTTGTACCAGTACTATACAATTTTTGAAGGTTTTTTTTTTTTTTTATTCCCTGATCACTAAAGCTATACTATTCCCAAGATCCAAAAAGTGGTTGCATTCAATTCTGCACTTTCTTTCTCCCCAAGCTCTGTTGCTCTGTTAACCATTATGTCTATACATGTCTATGAGATATCTCAGTATCCACATAGGACTAAGAGGCATGAGAGCCCCATAAGATCTAAACATATATCTTAGCAATGTGAAGCTTAGACACAAATAAAGCATGTCCATTGCCCCTGTGGTATTTTAAATTATTGTTCTAGACTTTCTACGTTTCATTTGCTGTTTTTCATATTGCAAAAGGTTTTGTCTCCTTGTGTTATATTCAAATGTTTTTACCTATGATTTGTCTTTTATCCACTAGTTCCTCATATCTTTTCAGCAAATCTTTCCAAAGATGCTGCCTTGGAAAACATATATAGAGTCCACATATACTAAGAAATGTTAATGATGCATTCTTAAGTATGCATGTACAAACCCTGTTAATGGCAGGGGATGATCAGTACAATGCATCACATTCAGGAGTACAGCTTGCTTGTGTTACTTTATGTACTATATGGCACACAGTATGGTCAACAGAGTATTAACATTTAAGTAGTTGAAGCATATGAGATAAAGCATATTAAAATATCTTTATCAAAAGACTTGTCTAGAAAAAAATTAAAAATCTTCCAAGCTTTCTGGGAAACTTGTATTATTCACAAACTATTCATTCAGTTAAAAATATTCACTATTTTGAATGAAAATAAAACTATTATTTTTAGTAAAAGTTAAAGACAATTTATTGTCAACTAACATTGTCATTCTTTTCCATTTTCTTTATTTAAGTTTAAATAATCAGAAATTATGAAATGTTTATGAAGACCTGGTGCTTCCTTTCTTTTCTCTCTCTCCTCTATCTCGTCCTCATCTCTTTGTTCACCAACAAAAAATTATCAACAAATGAGAACATTATTTTAAGTTCTATGCTTTTTTGGCTAATAATTTAACCACCACAGGTTTATTTTACATTTCTTTAATCAAAATAAAGCTAACAACTGAGAAGCAATAAGCAATGCTTTTGCTGCTTTTCTGTGTTTCAAAATCTAGTGTATTCCTTGTTCTTTTATACAATTGCTAGTACTGCATCCATAGAAGAAAAAATACAAAGTGTTCTTGTACAGATCCAATTCCATAATTCTATTCAGAGTGTTTTCTAAGTCAAATATGTGGGATATAATCCCCACTGCTAGCCTGATTTGTGCTTCCATTTTCATGTCACTAACTTCTATGAAGATAGAAGCACAGAAGTTAACTCAGGTATGTCCTGATATTTTTTATGGAATATATTTGAGGTACTCAGCTCTAATTGAATAGTTACTAACTTGATGAGGGAATACAAGCCAGCTATGCTGCAGAAATTCCCAGCTCTGTTTTAGATCCTGGTCTTCCACACTTCAGACTCACATCCATGGGGACAAAGCTGCAACATTGGTCTATGGCCACAACTTCCAGGGCTTCTTAGAATCATAGAATGTTCTGGGTTGGAAAAAAAAAAAAAAAATGAAAGATCATCTAGTTCCAACCCTGTGCCATGGGCAGGGACACCTCCCACTTGGTCAGGTTGGTCAAAGTCTCATACAACCTTTCCTTGAACACTTCCAGGGGTGGGACATGCACAGCTTCATTGGGCAACCTGTTCCAGTGCTTCACCACTCTCTAATAAAGAATTTCTTCCTAATATGTAATCTAAATCTATTATCTTTCAGTTTAAAGAGTTTTGTTGTTGTTGATTTTGGTTTTTAAAGAGTTTAAACTCCTTGTCCAATTAGTACATACCCTTGTAAAAACTGTCTCCAGCTTCCCTGTAGGTACCTTATAGTCTATAGGGCACTAATACTACATATTAGTATAAGGTCTCCCTGGAGTCTTCTCTTCTCCAGGTTGAACAACCCCAACTCCCTTGTAGGAGAGATGCTTCAGCCCTCTGTTCATCCTTGTGGCCCTCCTTTGACTCACTCCAATAGGCCCATGTCCTCCTTATTTTGGGGACCCCAGAACTGAGCACTAGCTTGGGTCTCACAAAAGTGGAACAGAGGGAGAGAATCACCTTCCTTGACCTGCTGGCCATGCTTCTTTTTATGCATCTCAGGATATGGTTGGCACAAGCACATCGCTGGCTCATGTTGAGCTTCCCATCAACCAACACCCCCAAGTTTTTCTCCGTCAAGGCTTCTCTCATAGGCTTCTAAGCTTCTTGCCTGGATGTAGAAAAAAAATGTTAAAATAATATCCTTTTTTATCCTTTGTCATTATGACCACACATTTTTTACAGAGTAATAAAATAATTTAGGTTGGAAGAGAACCATAGGTATCATCATTCAAAGCATGGGCAATATCATGCAATGCATTGCTTTCATTAATAATACTTATTTTAGAACATAATTTGTAAGGATTTTAACTATTAATAGTTTTATAAAATTAGAAATATAGGTTCATCTGATCTATTGTAGTAGATTTTGGGGGAGAAGAAACTAGAAAGAGTCAGTAAGGAAAGTAAATAACAGAAGGAGTGGGTGTTCAGGAAGCTGCTATCATTTCTCCTAGAATATATTTTAAGGAAAACTTGCAGCTATTCCAAAAATCAAGGAGTCTGGTTTTGCATTTCCCTTTGGAAGGGACCTTACCACACTGAGCTAATTTAACCACTAAAGCTTCCAAACCAGGAAGAGGCCAGGGGCAAAGTTGTTTGGATTTTTACACTGTCCCCAGCACAGTTTTTTATTGCTGCATCCCCTCAAGTCCCTAGGCTGCAACAGATATCAAAGTCAGCTTTCCAAATCTATTTTTACAATAATTCAAGCTGTTTTAATGCAGTGTTTTAACATTTTTCCATCTGTAGTACATTTATAGTATGGAAGCCAATTATATGTGAAAATATAAAGTGGTCCCAGTTAATGAAAAAAATACAGACCACATGTACGCAGAAGTATAAGCTCTGTGTTATTCCTTACATTTGTCCAATGTAGCCAAATGTAAATACATTTCTTTCAGCTTGTTCAGGAATGTTTTTGGTACTATGTACTGCATTCCCATGTCTCAGCTTTGCTCAAAGTAGATGTGAACAATAAATAAAATTACCACTAATGTTACTTAAAAACAAAACAAAACAAACAAACAAAAAAAAAGTGGCTGTTATAATCAGACAAGTGATGCTATAAAAATGATATCTCAGTGTTTCATATTTATTCTCCCTCAGTGACTTCCTTATCATATGTGCTCATTTTGCAAGTCAAAACAAGATTCTTCTACCAGTACTGCAGTTACACGTTTCTTGGAAAGCAATGTTCTTCTACTCTCTTTTCCAGTGATAAGGATTTTAGAATAAAAAATATTAAGAAAAAATATACCCACCATCCATCATATGGATGATGGCACAGGAGGTTAAATAATGAGACTTTGCAGTACAGACAGTGGAAAACATTTATTTATGGTTAAATGTATGAAAATAATACCAAACCTGAGACTTCCGTTTGTGATTGTGTTTCTGATTGCAATGTCTTCACACCAACAGCATGTCATAAGGTATGGCAACCACAGGCATTAATGGAGCACAGACTTAGATAGTGTAGCATGTTTAAAACAGCTGAAATTACATTGTCTTGTTAGTCAGCACTTCTAGTGAGCTGAACGAGAGCTCAAGTCTGGATTTGGCTCTGGGGATAACCCCTTCTAGTAACTCAGTAACTCAGAAAGGGGCACAGAGAAAAATTGCGATGCAAAGGCTGTTTCAGTATTTCCTTGTGGGAACACAGACAAGTATACCTCAACATCGTCCTCTCCTTTCCCACCAGCTGTTGTCCAGCTGGGGTGGCGGTTGGAGTGTGCTGAAGGGTTTGTCCTCAACAGATGCCTTGCTCACATTTCTTGAAATACCCTGAAAGGCCAGTGTGACATATTAGACTGCATCCTAAAATTTTATGTACTATGTTCGTTTCCATGTTTCCTGGCAGAATTTTGGCATAAGTACGGGGAAAAAAAAAAAAAAAAAAAAAAAAGGAAAAAAAAAAAAGAATCTATAATCAAGATTGTTTTCCGCCTTGAAATGTCTTCAACATCCTTCAAAGAAGACCATCACTTTTTTTCAGATTTCTAGCTAGTTAAGGTGAAATCATGAGTACTCAATTGCCATACTTGGAAACACGTGATTTTTTTTATATTTTTTTTTTACTGCAGATAAGGTGCACATAGAATGACTGCTGGAACAAAGACTGAATTAAGGCTGCCATTAAAATGTTGGTTTGCCTTGCTTTACAATATTTCAGTGTTCAGATTTTATAGATTGAAAGGTCCTGGATTTGTCATGTGTATTTACTGTATTCACTCTTTCTTGACAAGAAACTATGTCTTCCTGTTTCATATGGACAGGACCAGAACTGTGGGTTTATGAAATGGAAAATTTAAAAGAGGTAAAAACAGCTGACATATATATTTGCTCTAACTTGCTTGCTTTGATTCGCTTGAGTTTTCAAAAAAACTATTATTTCTGCTACATACTACTAATAAAAGCTTCTGTTTTTAAGCAGCCAGGATCAATTTATGAAGCTTTTGTTTAAACAATCATTAAACAAAATAAATTAATAGCAAAATATGTGCTACTTCTGATAATCCAGTTAAAATAACAGCAAGACTTATCTAATAAATACTTTCAAAGTTTCACTGAACTACCAAAATTTTCAATTTGAATGGAATACACAGATTTAGTGCAAACTACCAAAACTTATGTATTTATGTAACTATGAAAATTGTACTAATGTCTTCCATGGGTCTATCTGTGACTCTGAAACTGTATGTGCTAGTATACATTAACATGTCTCTTAGAGAGAGATTTTAAACCCTTTTGAGCCTTTTGCAGCCTCAGATACTGATGATTGCCAAAGATCTTCTATGTTTATGTAGATACCACCCAAGAAAACCTCCCAGTTCTTAACTTCTCTGTTGTTTACCCTTTCCCATTCCATTCCACTCAGCCCTAAACCAGCTTGTCCTTTAAATGTCAGTGAATGGAAACACATTGCCCTCTCACAGACATAGGTACAATTCACATGATTTGCACCAGAATAAGCAACAAACAAGTTGTGTTTACAGTCAACGTATTTTACTTTAGAAGTTCAGCTTTGGGCACTGGCAAGTTACCCTCAGAATTTCCTCCAGCTTGCCCTTTCCTTGATTATATTTTTTTCCCCTGACAGAAATCTCTGAATAAGCTTTTACCTTTGCTATTGTTTTTTCTTTCTTTGCAGCTGGTTCCCTTTCTAATGTACAGCTCACTCTCCACAAATAACTCCTCTAGCTGTAAATAAAATAAGCAGACACTGGCTTGTAGCCATGCCACCCAAATTAGCTATAGCTCTAATCACATTTCACCTTTCCTGTCTGAAATGAACAACAATCAAAACTGGCTGCTATTAAAGTCCTGCAAAGCATATGAAAAGCAAACTCACCAATGAAGTTTCACTATGTTTTTCTGAGCCATATTTATCTGGTTCATATTACCGGAACTTGTGATGTCTGTGTAGCGCTGGATCTTTACCCTCTCCTTTCATTTGTTTTCTTCATAACTAAAAAGCTAGCCTAGGTTAAACAAATATATATATATATATAACAGCTGTAATCAGCAAAAAGAGAAAATCAGATATAGTGTGAGATATCTGAATCAAACAGCACAGCTAGGGGCTCAGCCCTATGATGCTGAATAAGCTGGAAGCTGTTCTCAGGATCCTTTGTTTAAAAACTGAGTACTGAAGAAAGAATTTCAGCCAAGTACTGTCCCACAGTAACTGTAAAAGTAATTTCATTCCTTTTTCATTTCCTCAGATTACAGGCAGTCAAGAACCACACATAGACAGAAAATCTATTCTTAGATTCACTGGAATAAGTGAATCAGTTCAGATTAGACAAGAAACAGCACAAATCTTTGACTGAAACTTTAGCCAAACAAATCAAGACAGTTTTGGAATATGAAGGAGTTTAATTAGCTTTGTATTATTTTCTCCAACTCTTCACTTCATCATTTCTAGTGAAATCAGACATGGAAATATTAAAATAAATGGGAAAAAAAATGTATTCTCATTTTGTTTCCACTAAATCTGTTTCAGATAGTGAACCAGAGAAAACCTTCCCCTCTCTCAGGACCTGGGAATTATATTAGATGACAAACTAATAATTCAACAACATGTCATTTTTACAAGAAGGTAAATCTCTTCTGAGGATGCAACAGGACTCAACAGTGTCACACACAGAAGAGAATTATTCTGTTCTGCCCAGCTGCTGATTAAGGCTCAGCTAGGGTGCAGTGCTTAGTTAGGGACACTGCAAGAGGTGTGAACAAATCATAGAGTATCCAGGGAAGAGCAAAAAGAGCAGTAAACTCCTAGGATATGTAATCTGTGATGAATGAGTGACGAACATTAGTATCTTTACCCTTGTAAAGACAAATTTATATGGAGAAATGATAGCTGTCTTCTCCTATGTAAAAGTGTTATAAATATTTATATGTATTTAGTGACAAATTGCTTACCATAAGAAGGAGAGGAGAGGAGAGGAGAGGAGAGGAGAGGAGAGGAGAGGAGAGGAGAGGAGAGGAGAGGAGAGGAGAGGAGAGGAGAGGAGAGGAGAGGAGAGGAGAGGAGAGGAGAGGAGAGGAGAGGAGAGGAGAGGAGAGGAGAGGAGAGGAGAGGAGAGGAGAGGAGAGGAGAGGAGAGGAGAGGAGAGGAGAGGAGAGGAGAGGAGAGGAGAGGAGAGGAGAGGAGAGGAGAGGAGAGGAGAGGAGAGTTTAATTTGTTGGAAGAATTACTTGAGTTACTTAAGATATTGGGAAAATCTTTCTAGATTTATACAGAAGAAAAGTCCCTAGCCAAATGGGTTTCATGGAATACCCTTCACTGTAGGTTCTCAGAAGACAGGTTGGAGAAATTTCTCAAAGCCACTAAGTTCTTATAAAATTATTTAAGCAATTGCTTAAATACAACTAGTTGATATTCCTCCAATGCAGGAAATTTTATTAAATAGATCCTTGAGGTTTCTTTCATCCTTACATTTCTATTATATAATTTCCGCAACTGTGATTTCTGTCACATCCACTTTACTTTCACAAGGCTTGCTGGAAATCAACTTCTGAAGCTTGTTCATTTTGAAGTCAAAAAGCCCTAGAAGAGACATTTCGTCCACAGTCTATGTTCCCACTAGAACAGTCCATTCCCATGACATAGAAGCTTCCATTTGGCTGCTATATGGTTGGACTGAAGGTCCCAACCAACCCAAGCTGAAATGAAGCACCTGGGTCCATAGACAGAGGGTGTAGGTGGAAGCTCCAGGTGAGAGGTTGGTCAGGGCCATTAAGGCATGTTGGTGTCTTCAGGGCCAAGATAGGAGCACGACCAGCCTGGCAATTACAGATGGTCACTAACATCTGAAGGCAGGTGCTTCACACTTCCCTTCAGAAAACTGCCTACTGCTCAACTGCTCAACTTTAAACTACTTTGAGTATTGAACGATAACAGTGAAATCCAGATTTTGACCACTATGGCTGAAATATTTGTATTTGCAGCTCCAACAATGCCTACAAAGAAACAGTAAATTATTTTAGGTTTATGCAGGATATTTTTCCATGTCTCTCTGCATTTGGAAGCTGTCGTGGTTCCGCTCGAGTGGGCAGCCGAGCTCCACCACAGCCGCTCTCTCACTCCCCCTCCTCAAAGAGGAATGGGGAGAAAATATGTGAAAGGGGCTCAAGGATTGAGATAAGGACGAGAAAATCACGCAATAATTAGTGTAACGGTCAAACCAGACTCAGCATAAGAAGACAGATAGTAAGATTTATTGCTCATTACTAACAAGCTAGAGAAGTGAGAAACAAAGGAAAGAAACCAAAAGCACCTTCCCCCCATCCACCCTCTTCCACCTCCTCCCCCCGAGCGGCGCAGCGGAACGGGGGAATGGGGGTTATGGTCAGTCTACAGCACTTCTTCTCTGCCGCTCCTTCTCGGTCACTCTCGTCCCCTGTGCTGTGGGGTCCCACCCACGGGATGCAGTCCTTGACAAACTGATCCGGCGTGGGCTTCCCACAGGCAGCAGCTCTTCCAGAACTGCTCCAGATATGGGTCCGTACCACGGGGTCCATCCCTCAGGAGAAAACTGCTCCAACCTGGCTCCCCTACGGGCAGCAGCTCCTGCCAGATCACCTGCTCCTGCGTGGTCTCCTCTCCACGGGCTACAGGTCCGGCCCGGAATCTGCTCCGGCAGGGGTCTTCCACAGGCGGCAGCCTCCGTCGGTGCAGGGCCACCTGCTCCACCGTGGTCTCCTCCACGGGCTGCAGCGTGAAACCCTGCTCCACCGTGGTACTCCATGGGCTGCAGGGGGACATCCTGCTTCACCATGGTCCTCACCACAGGCCGCAGGGGACTTCTGCTCCGGCGCCTGGAGCACCTCTCCCCCTCCTTCTACACTGACCTTGGCACCTGCAAGGCTGTTTCTCACTCCCTTGACTCTCCCGGCTGCTGTGTGCCGCAGCGTTTTTTTCCCTGTCTTAAATATGCTCTCACAGAGGCGCAAAACAACATCGCTTATTGGCTCAGATCTGGAAAACAGTGGGGCCCTTCCCAAACATGGGGCGGCTTCTAGATCTTTCTCACAGAAACCACCCCTATGGCCCCCTGCTACCAAAGCCTTGCCACGTAAACCCACTACAGAAGCAAACATGCACAATAGCAAATAATAAGATTTCATTTCAAACATTTAAAAATGCATTCTGGTGCAGATATGGAAACTAGTCATTTATAAATGAGCTTCTTGATAGAGAAGGTAAATAGATCCCTATATCATTCCTTGCTAGAACCAATGCAAGATGCATGTGTCATATTTACATCCTGCTAACTACAGAAGAGCTATTATTTGTGTGTCAATTTATTCCGTTTAACTTTGAATACAATATATTATATATGAAAATCTAGTAAATCTAGCAGAGCAGTGCACAGTGTAGGATTGCCCCAGGTTTGGGACCTTTTTGAGCTTCCATTACTAATAATGTTGCTGTGTGCTCGTTAAAGATTTTTTTTTCAAAAAACTTCAGGATAAATTTGCTATCAAAATGGGTGACAAGCATTTTCACAACAAATAATGATATTTTTAACTCATAATTTATCATGTTATGTAATGTTGTAAATTAAATAAAGCTATTAATTCTGAGTGAACATATCCTTCCAGTGAACAGCAATCAGTTCCCATATGACTGTGCTTTCCACAAAAAGGTGGGGGGAGGGAACAGATGGAATATATCTCCCATAAGGAAAAAGACAAAAAGTGTTTCTCCAGTATTTTCAAAACCTGAGGAGGGAGTTTTCAGTCTGGAATGATAAACTGAATACAGAATCACAGAATCACAGAATTTCTAGGTTGGAAGAGACCTCAAGATCATCGAGTCCAACCTCTAACCTAACACGAACAGTCCCAATCACTGTTAAAATTAAAAAGAAGCAAAACTGATTAAAATGTTTGTTTAAAACCTAAAAATAAATCTGACATCAATTTTAGTCTCCATCATTCAAACAGGATGTTATTTGTTGTCAGCAAATTTCATTCCAGTGGAGATGGGATAAAAACTGAGGTCCAGACTGAACATCCCTTTTTTTTTCTGGTGGAAAACCTATGGGTGAAATCATATGTGAAAAATGACATAGAAAAATAATCCACAAAATCCGTCTTGTTCTTGCTAGTTCTTTCACTGAAATCAGAGAGATAAGAAGAAGCATAAGCAAAAGAAAATGACAGCAGACTGAATGCATGTCTTGAAACTACTTCTTTAAAATGACTGAGATCCAGAAACCCTAACCCATAGGCTCGTTAGCATTTGTTGAAAACACAAAAAGGCATACCAGACTTCCCATTTACAAAATTAATTTCTCTTCTAACACAGAAGTAACAAACTAGACAAAGATAGCTCTCTCAGTAGTTAAAATGTATATCTGGTGGCAGAAAGACACTTAAATAAACAGCATGAATACAAGTCTACCATCTGTCCACTAGATCTCAACATAGCAGTTATCTTTTCCATCAGTCCTTCTTTCCATTTCAGCAATTCCCAATGGTTTCTTGCATCAAGAATGCAGACTGTTCCGTGTTTCTATAAAGGTGTCATTCTTTCTGTGCCCTTGGAATTTGAACTCTGCTTCTGCTGCCTGCTGCTCGTTGGCCCCTTTATCCTCTTAGGGTCCTCAAAGATGTATTTGCTCTAGCAGTTCTTTTTCTTCTGGTTTTCTCCTTCACAGCACTGTTCTGCATTCCAGAATTTAAAGAAAGTATCTCCACTGTTTTTTAATTCAGGACAGAAGTACATTAAATAGCTGTCTCAGAGCACCTGAACTTCAGGATGAATCTTTGGGATGAATCTTCAGGATTAATCCAGAAGTGTTCCAGGACTGCACTTAATGGACTCCAAATACCAAATGACATTCAATGCACAGAACCAGACTTGAGATCATCCAAAGCAACTCCCTGTAACACAAATTGCATGGAAGTCTGGTTCTGTTTCACTGCTACTCTGGACCACACTACTTGCTCAGAGAGCCAGATCTTCCTCGGCTCTGATGCCTTCCTCCCAGCTGTCCAGACAGAAAAAGCAATACATTGAATTTACATAAGAAACTGAGCAAAAATCAAGCAGTTTTAACATTTCTCAACTTTTGAATATCTCACTTGTGAACATCACAGTGCGTCGGAGGGAAGGCTTTACTGTTAGCTAGAGGGTTCCTCAGGGAGGTAGGAGTTCTGGCTCAAATCACTGTTCAGTTTGCTTTCCCTCGTTTTGCTGGCTGTCTTCTTTCTCCTAAGAGAACACACTGCATCAGATGTTGTGGGAGAGAGTATAAAGCATGATCTTCTTCATTCCAGGACATATCTGGGAAGTAAGAATTAAGCTGCTTATTTGCATTTGGTTCATTATGAATATGACCTAAACTGGCACTGAAGTAAAACTGACAGCAGAATTTAAGATGCATCTAGATTTTTAAGAGCTGGATGGAGATATTGTAATTACAAATGAAACACAAAAGGACATTTAGGCAATTTAGTATTCATCTATACTATAGAAAGACCAAATACAGACTCATCAAGCTAATTGTGGTCAGACTTCTACATCCACACATTTTGGTTCAGCATGGTACAAAGCCACAGCATAAGTCTTGAACATAATGCAGTCCTGCTAATGCCTAGCCCTGAATGTAAACAGTACTTATTAAGTCACACACTAATTTTGCAGACATAGTAGTGTAAGCTTCCAGCTCCAGAACCAATACAGCCTTCTCTGCAGTTTCTTTTTTAAACATTCTCTACATAAAGTGCACACAAATTTTACATCTTCTATGTGAATACAACCTCCAGCATTCGAATCAGCCTTCCTGGTGTCTCAAAACAGAGAATTGTAATTGTGCAGGTTGTTGCAGATAAAGTCAGATCAATACATTCCATGTTTCCAGCTAAACTGCAGTCAAATTGTTTCACTTCTCTTGAATTTGATCTTCAGCTTAGTCCTACTTTTGAAGTTGTAAGTACCATTAATTTAAAT